>NC_034418.1:18211823-18232177 GCF_002078875.1 Numida meleagris | reverse complement strand
CTACAGCTGGGAACGGCTCCATCCCCTCTGAGCCCCCTCTCCCCAGTGCTGCTGCTGCGCTCTGCGCCGGCTGTGAGCGTCTCCCTGCTGCAAACGGGGGTGAATGCGGCCCCGCTGGGGGGGTCCTGGGATGGATCGGGCCCCGGGGAGCCAGCAGGGGAAGGCTGCAGGCCGGCGTTAGGGAGCAGCAGCGCATCCTGCCCGGCTCCTGGCACTGCGGTTCGTCCTCTTGCCCACGAGCACGGTGCGCAGCTTGAGCTCTCCCGGCCGCTGGGATGCGGAGCCAGGCGGACCCAGCAGGGAGGCACCCGGCAAAGAGCAGCTCTTGCCTCACAGCAGCAAAAGCTCGTGGGCGGTGGGTGCTGCTGGCACGCGGAGGGGGCGGTGGGTACCACCCCCCACCCACCCACCCACCCGGCTCGGTGCAGCAGAGGCCGTGCAGCGGGGAGCGGCCGTCCCGGTGCCGCGGGGCAGCTCGCCCTTGGCACGCTCTGCAATCCCGGCGCTGCCAAACTGGTTCCCCCCGCACCCCAGCCCTCCCCATGCCGGCGCTTTCCCCGCTGTCAGCACGGAGGGGAACCGGTTTGCTGCGCCGGTGCGGGACGGCGGTGGGAGCCCGATCCCGTGGTGCTGGGAGGGTCTGGGGGCAGCAGTTCCCCCCCTGTCCCCCCTATTGTTTGCCACCCCATGCCAGGCGGGATGCTGCCCACTGTGGCACGTGCCTCCTTCCCATCCCTCGTGGTGCTTCAGGTGACCCCAAACCCGTGATGCTCCAGGAGCGATGTCCCCAGCCCTTGGTGGCACGAAGCAGCTGAGCCACGCTGCTGCACGCTGTCCCTATGGCACATACATGCCCGGCGCTGCCACCCTCCCTGGCAGCCCCCCGCCCCGGTGATGCTCTGGCCACCAATCCCCCTTCTCACCACCATTGGGGTGACCCCCCCACTCCCAGGGACCCTCGGGGTCTGCCCACAATGCAGGGGTGGTTCTAGCTGCCCCCCGCCAGGCTCCGCTCCCCTCCGGGCCGGCTGCTCGGGGCTGGCGCGGGGAGGGGAATAGTTGTTCCATGAGATCATGGCTTTGCCGAAATGCAGCGAGCAACGCTCGGCGTGCGGGGAGGTGACGCGGGATGGGGTCACCGCTGGGAGGCGGCGGGTGCCCCCCAGCGAGCGTGGGGATGTGAGCAGCCCCCAGCCCTGCTTGGGGGCTCCCCAGGCATGGGGCAGGCGGGGACCCCGCAATAGCCCCGCATTGGGGTGCGTGGGGAGGCTCGCGCACTGCTGCAGGATGCTCCGTCCCATTAAAACCTCGTAAACACAGGAAGGGCTGCACCGGGCTTGCAGCTTGCAGCACTTCCCCTGGCACCCGGCCCCCCCAGCACCCTGCTCCCCTGGCCATGGGGGGTCGGGTCCTTCTGGTTTGGAAGGGAGCAGACCCTCTGTGGGGCTGTCCTGGGGTCTGCAGCGTTTTGGAGTGACCCAGTCGGTCACTCCCTTTGATGGGGTCCCTATGGGGTGCGGATGCCCCAGTGCCCTCAACTCTGCCCACCCTGTGCCCCCAGCCTGCCTGTTCCGCTTCAACACCCTCTCCCTGGTGTACCTGCTGTACCTCCTGCTGCTGCCGTGGTTCCCAGGACCGGCCGACATCTCAGGTGAGGGCATTGCATCCCGGGCTCGGGACCGTCAGTGGGGTTTGGGACTATTTTTAGGGGACGCACTCTGTCCCTCCTGCAGGTACCTGCTCCTCCTTTGTGGTTTCCCCAGGGCCGGGCGGCTCCACGTGGCAGCCTCGTTCGGTTAATTATAGCCCTGTGCAACTATTAATAGTCCTCCTGCTGCAAGGTGGCCAATTTCGAGCCTCGGCCCTATTAACCAGAAACCTCAGGGCCGCTCCCAGTGCGTGGCCCTGTGCCCAGCTGGGTGCCTGGGATGTGCCCCCTGCAGCCAGGGAAGTGCAGGGCTTTGGGCACGGCTGCAGCTGGGGGAGTTCTGGGACGGGACAGGGTTGGGAGGCAGTGGTATGCTGCATCCCATTGCTGGGTGCTGGCTGTGGGTGCATGGAGAAGGGAGTGTGGTCCTAGGATCCTGCACTGCCCCGTGCCTTGGTTTCCCCAGTGGTGTGGCAGAAGGGATGCTCCTGGGGGGGCTGCGGGGCGTGGGGGTCTGGCAGCGCTGGCGTGGCAGCAGTGTACCCTTCCCAGGAGTTCAGAGTGGGGATGCTGGCACCCCTGGGGGCTGCTCGGGGCGATGGGTGCCCATCTCTTGCAGGTCACGCCGGCCGCCTCCTCAAAGCTCTCTTGGGGACCAGCCTCCTCTTCCTCCTCGCCCACTTCGTTTTCCAGATATGCCTCTACACGCTGCCCACCCTGGACCAGCTGCTGGGGCCCAGCTGTGAGTACCTCCCCTGGCCGGTGCCAGGCGCCCCAGAGCCCCCGAGCTGGTGGCATTTGGCTGCAGGACCCCGCCTGCCGTGTGCTATGGGGCTGCTGTGGGGTCAGTGCCACCCTAACACCTCCATGCTTCCCCACAGGCAGCAGCTGGGAGGTCCTCGCCCGGCACATTGGGGTCACCAGGTACGGGTCCCTTCACGTTATTTGTGGTCACTGGTGGTGGAGAACCCCCCCTCCAACCTCGCTCTTCCACCCCCAAGGTTGGACTTGGGCGACCTCCCCAACTCGGTGCGCCTGGTGGCCCCCGATGTCGGCATCCTGCTGGTCTCATCCCTCTGCCTGTGCCTGTGCCACCGCCTCGCCCCCAAGGGCAGCGCTGCCGCCCGCAGACTGGAGTCCCAGCAGCCCCCTGAGCAGGTGAGGTGACACCAGTGCCACCAGCAGCGCTCCTCCTGCAGGGCCCCTGTCCGTCCCTGCTTGTCCCCATGGGGACACCCCAATGCCTGGGGACCCGGGCCAGGATTCAGGTTAGGGCTGTGCAGCAGGGAGCTGCACAGGGCGCTTGTAGTTTGGGCGGTCAGCGATGGATTGGGTCCCCTGTGCCTCCCCCTCCCCGGGCTGACTCAGCCGCGGAGGAGTGCCTGTGTTTGCTCCCGTGTTTCCATAGGGATCCCGCAAACAGCCCGGCCCCATAGAGCTGCTCGATGTGGGACGGCAAAGTGCAGGCTGCCCACGGCTGGGGGTGGAGCCAGCTGGGAGCCGTGCCTTGCCATGCAGTGCCGTGCCGTGCCATGCTGTGCCATGCCAGCCCTGTGCGTGTGGCACCAGCGTCACCCATGCCGCTCCGTGCTGGTGTCACCTCCACGTCCCAGCCCCATTTCGGGTGCATCCTGCAGCCCCGCTGTAACCGGAGCGCTGGCAGCGCGGATGCCTTTGCAGTGAGCGCGGGAGGCAGCCTGGAAAAAAGCTCAGTGCTGGGAACCCGGCTGCCGCTGCCAAGAAAAGCAGCCGTGTTTCGGAGGCGCTTTCCAAGCGGCTGCGAGATAAACACGGCCAGGTGCAGGGCTGGGCCCCGTGCGGTGGGGAAACTGAGGCACGGCCAGCAGCGGGGACTGGGGGAGCCCACGGGGGGGACGGGGCTCACTGCTGTGCTTCCTGCCTGCCACAGGGGGAAGAGGAGCAGGACGTGGAGCGGCGCGGTGGCACGGCCGGCGGGGACACGCCGCTCAGTGCCAGGCTGCGGGTGACGGCGCACTGGGTGCTGTGGGCGGCCGGGAAGGGGCTGGCCATCCTGCTGCTGGCCTTGGCCGGTGGGTCCGGGGCTGGGGGGACGGTAGGGGGGTGGGAGCACGTGATGAATTTGGGGGATCTCCGCTCAGGGGGTGCTGGTGACTGACCGCCCACGGGGCGCTGCTCTGCAGGGATCACCCTGCCCTCCGCCTCCTCCAGCGTCTACTACCTGCTGTTCGTGGGGCTGTGCACCTGGTGGGCATGCCACCTCCCCTCCAGCCGCGCCGCCTTCGACGCCCTCTGCGTCCTCGTCGGCCTCTACGCCGCTGCCCACCTCCTGTGCCTCTACGCCTACCAAGCGCCCTTCGTGCAGGGGGTCTTCCCACCCCCCACCATCTGGGCGCGGTGAGCGGTGCCGTGGGTGTCCCCCTCCATGTGTACCCCCTACCACGGGTCCCCACGTCCCCAGGGATGGTTTGCAGCCAGCGCGGCTGCTGCTTGGCTCCCACCCTGCTCACAGCCCAGCGCTGCGGGGGTGGGGACATCGCCGGTTCCAGGGGGTTAATGCCATCCATGTCCCCCCCCCCTCCCTGCAGGGTGTTTGGCTTCAAGGACATCATCCTGTACAGCAACTGCTCCCGGCCCAACGCTCTGCAGCTCAACACCGACCACCCCTGGCCTGTCTATGCCAACCCCGGCATCCTGCTGCTGCTCTACTACACCGTGGCCACGCTGCTGAAGCTGCGCCGCCTGGATGCCAGGGTGAGGGGCTGTGGGGCTGCGTGTACCCCAAAGGCTCAGGGCGCTTGGTGGAGGGGGTGCTGTGCTCGAGGATGGGGCCCCCCCGGGTTATAGCTGCCTTGTTGCCCTTGCAGAGAGCAGCAGTGCCAGTGCAGCCCCTGGCACATGATCTAGTGGAGCTGGAGAGCTGGCCCAAGGACAGCGACGGCGTGGCCGAGGACACCAAGGTGAGTTGGGGGAACGGCACCCTGGTGCTCTGGGGGTGCCAGTGGCTGCTCAGCCCTCTCTGCCCCTTCCCCCCCCCAGCCCATGCTGTCCTCCAGCACTGGGAAGCGGAGCACGGAGAACTGCACCATCCATGTCATGGGTGACACTATGCCGCCGGGTAAGCCCAGCCCCAGCGCTGCCCCATCCCTGCCCTGCAGTGCGGTGGGGGCTCACAGCTCCTGCTCCCCCTGGCCAGGCAGGGACCGTCCGGCGGAGCGGCTGCCCCTGCAGGCACTGTGGCACGTCATCATGAAGCAGAGCTACGTCTGCGCCCTCATTGCCATGATGGTAAGGGGGGCACCCCGTTGTGGCCCTCAAGAATTTTTCTCCAAGTCATGAGCCTGAAAAAGGGGAGAGGCTGAGCTTTTCTGTCCTGCAGGTGTGGAGCATCACCTACCACAGCTGGCTGACCTTCGTGCTGCTGCTCTGGTCCTGCCTCATCTGGATCGTGCGCAGCCGGCACCACTTCGCCATGCTCTGCTCACCCTTCCTGCTGCTTTACGGCATCGCACTCTGCAGCCTGCAGTACGTCTGGGGCATGGACCTGGGCCCCGAGCTGCCCACCCGCGTCGGCTTCATGAGCCTGGAGCAGCTGGGGCTGGTGCGCCCCAAGTACCCCTGCCTGGACCTGGGGGCCAAGGTACCCCCCGCTCCACCCCCGTCCCCGTCTCCGTGATGCGTGCCGGCCCTGCTCACCACCTGTCCCTGCAGCTCCTGCTCACCCTCACCTTCTGGCTGCTGGTGCGGCAGTTCGTTAAGGAGAAGCTGCTAACGAGGACGTGCCCGGCCACCCCGCTGCTGGAGGTGACCGTTTCGGATACAGGTGAGGGTGCCTGAGTGATGCTGGGGGCTGTCCCCATGCGACCCGCGGTGCCAGCAGTGCCGTGCCTTGCAGAGCCCGGGCGGCAGCGGGATGTGCTGAAGGCGCTGGGGGCTCTGGTGCGGGATTTCTACGCCAAGTACTGGATCTGCGTGTGCGCCGGCATGTTCATCGTGGTCAGCTTCGCCGGGCGCCTCGTGGTCTACAAGATCGTCTACATGTTCCTCTTTCTTCTCTGCCTCACCCTCTTCCAGGTACAGGGGATGGAGGTGCTGGCCCCAGGTGGCGTGCGCACCTGGTGGCCCCGCACTGACATCCCCATCCCTGTAGGTGTACTACACGCTGTGGCGCAAAGTGCTGAAGGGTTTCTGGTGGCTGGTGGTGGCCTACACCATGCTGGTGCTCATCGCCGTCTACACCTTCCAGTTCGAGGACTTCCCCATGTACTGGAGGAACCTGACAGGTCTCACCAACGAGCAGTGAGTGTCCCCATCCCACCATGGTGTCCGCATCCCGCCGTGGTGTCCCCGCTGCCACCGGTGTGGTGGCAGCAGGGCATGGCCAGGTGGTGCATTGCACGTGGGGGAACTGAGGCACAGAAGGTTCGCCCTGCTGAGGACACCCCCGCATGGCAGAGGGGTGGATGGAGGTGGCCCCATGCTGACCACGATGCCCCCTTCCTTCCAGGTTGGGTGACCTGGGTCTGGAGCAGTTCAGCGTCTCCGAGCTCTTCTCCAGCACTCTCATCCCGGGCTTCTTTCTGCTGGCCTGCATCCTGCAGCTCCACTACTTCCACCGCCCCTTCATGCACATCACCGACCTGGAGCACGTCCCCGCCGCCGAGCCACGGCCCTGCCACATCCCCCGGCCCGAGGAGCTGCACGGGAGCCGGCTGCTGCGGGATGCCATCGTTGCTGAGAGTGCCAGGGCTGAGGGGGAAGAGTCCGACACCGCCTCGCAGGGTATGGCCAGGGGTGGGGTGCCCTTGGAATTGGGGATGGAATGGGATGTTCTCCAAGCCGAGGAATGGATAAGGGATAGGTTGGGGTGTCCTCTGTGCCTTGGAGAGTGCAGTGATGGAATGGGTTGTTTCCCGAGCCAAGGAGGAGCCAGGAGGATATAGGATGGGTTGGGATGTCCTCTGATGTCTGGGGGGTACAGAGATGGGTTGGAGTGTTCTCCAAACCAAGAAGAGGGCAGAAGGATATGGGAATGGGTTGGGATTTCCTCTGATATTTGGAGGACACAGAAATGGATGGGAGCGTCCTCCAAGCCGAGAAGGGGCCAGGAGAATACAGGGCTGAGTCTGGGTGTCCTCCAAACCTGGGAGAGGAGGGTACAGGGATGTACTGGAGCGTCCTTCAAGCCAAGAAGAGGACGGGAGGTTACTGAGATGTGTTGGGGTGTCCTGAGCCTGGGAGAGTATAGGGACTAGGGAATTCCCCAAGCCTGGAAGGAGGGGGCAAGGTTGGGGTACCCTCCAGTCCCACAATGGTCTGTGTCCCCGCAGCACCCAGCAAGTGGGGGCTGGTGCTGGAGCGCCTCATCGTGCTGGGCTGGACCTTCTCAGACACGCTGACCCGTGGGCAGGTCTTCGTGGGGCGCCTGCTGGAGCTGCACATCCTCAAGCTGGTGGCCCTTTACACCGTCTGGGTGGCTCTGCAGGAGGTATGGCTCTGGGGTTGGGGGTCCCGGCGGGCACCCTGCACTGCTGACACCGTCGTCTCCCCCAGGTATCACTGATGAATTTCTTGCTGGTGCTGCTGTGGGCTTTCGCCATGCCCTACTGCCGCTTCCGCCACATGGCCTCGTGCCTCTCCACCGTCTGGACCTGTATCATCATTGTCTGCAAGATGCTCTACCAGCTCAAGATCGTCGACCCCAGCGAGTACTCCAGCAACTGCACCCAGGTGCCGGGGCAGGGATGGGGACAGTGGTGGGGTCCGGTGGCTGCGGGGGTGCTGACACCACGTCCCCCCTGCAGCCCCAGCTCAACGGCACCAACCTGAGCCCGGAGGAGATGGGCAACTCCACGCTGTACTGCGGCCCCGTGGACCCCGCCAACTGGTTCGGCATCCGCAAGGGCTTCCCCAACCTGGGCTACATCCAGGTGGGCGGGGGGCGCGGGCGGGAACGGGGTGGGATGCTCTGTACCTTGAGCACAGTGGGGCTGAGGACCCCTCGCTCCCCCCCCAGAACCACCTCCTGGTGCTGCTGCTGCTGGTGCTGGAGGCGGTGGTGTACCGGCGCCAGGAGTATTACCGTAAGCAGCACCAGCTGGCAGTCCCCATCACCGAGACCATCTTCGAGGACGTGTCCCGCGAGCAGCTGGACCACGGCTTGGTCACCTGCGCCAAGTACTTCCTCAACTACTTCTACTACAAGTTCGGTTTGGAGGTGGGCAGCGGGGGCTACGGGGCAACACGGGGCGGGTGGTACGCGTGGAGCTGAGCTCCTGAACCGCCCCGAATCCAGATCTGCTTCCTGATGACGGTGAACGTGATCGGGCAGCGGATGAACTTCATGGTGATCCTGCACGGCTGCTGGCTGGTCGTCATCCTGACGCGGCGCCAGCGGGCGGCCATTGCGCGCCTCTGGCCCAAGTACTGCCTCTTCCTCGTGGTCTTCCTCCTTTACCAGTACCTGCTGTGTGTCGGCATGCCGCCTGCCCTCTGCATGGGTAAGGGGGCTGGGGAGGGGGCTGGGAGGTGCTGGGGGGCTGGGATGCAGCGTGCTGCTGTTCCCCCTCCCCAGATTACCCATGGCGCTGGAGCCAGTCCCTCCCCATGAACTCGGCGCTCATCAAGTGGCTCTACCTGCCTGACTTCTTCGTGGCCCCCAAATCCACCAACCTCATCAGTGAGTGCCCCCCGGGATGGGCGGGGGGAGGGTGGGGCCGAGGGGCAGGCTCTACCTGGCCACACCCTCCCCCGAAAGTGGGAGGGGTCATTCATTGGGGCGGGGCTTGGGGGGTACCACACCCATTTGGGATGAGGATGGGAGGAAGATCCCCACCCTTTTAGGGAGAAGGAGGGGGCTATGAATGGCCACACCCCCTTGGGAGCCACTCAATGAAATCAACGCCCAGGGCGTGGGAAGCCCCGCCCCCTTTTATGGAGGGGTGTGATTGGCCACGCCCCCTCGTACTGAGGGGGCGTGGCTCTCCCAAGCCCCGCCCCCCATGGACTGAGCCATGTGCCCGCAGATGACTTCGTGCTGCTGCTGTGCGCGGCCCAGCAGTGGAGGGTGTTTGTGGCTGAGCGCACCGAGGAGTGGCTGCGGGCGGCGGGTGACAACGCGGACCGGCTGGACCTGGAGCGGGAGCCCCACAACCCCGCGCCCAACTTCATCCACTGCCGGTGGGCGGCCACAGCTGGGATATGGGGGGGGGGCATGGGGATAGAGGGGGGATATCCAGGCAGGGGGATGTGCTGGGATGCGGTCTCCAAGGATAGAGATTGGGTTTGGGATGAGGTCCCCCAGGATGGGGATGGGGTTGCAGCAGCATAGGGCCAGGGAAACCCTCCTCTAGGCTGGGACAGCACCTCCTACCACCAAGGTGGTCCCACCAGCTGGGACAGGAGCACCCTGAGGGTGTGGTGGGACCTCTGGGAGAGATGCAGTGTCCCAGGGCATGCTTGGTGATGGTGCTGGAACCCACTGGGTATTGGGATACCCATAACCTGGGACAAGCACTTTGTACCCCAAGATGAGCGCCGGGTCACTGAGGGGTACTGGAACCTCTAGACAGGGACCCACTGGTTTGGTTGTGGAGTGTAGCACTTTGCTGCACCCCAAGCCCAGATGGAGCTGGGTGCAGGTGCTGGGAGGGGATGGGGACCCTGCTCTGAGCACCCCGTTCTGCAGGTCCTATTTGGACATGGCGAAGGTGGTGGTCTTCCGCTACCTCTTCTGGTTTGTCCTGGTGGTTGTCTTCATCACTGGGGCCACCCGCATCAGCCTCTTTGGCCTCGGCTACCTGCTCGCCTGCTTCTACCTCCTGCTCTTCGGCACTGCCATGCTGCGCAAGCCAGCACGGGCACGCCTCGTGCTCTGGGACTGCCTCATCCTCTACAACATCACCGTCATCATCTCCAAAAACATGCTGTCGGTGAGGGCACCGTCCCCGGGGCTGCTCCTCGGGTCACCCGGGTGAGTGCAGAGGGACTAACCCTGCGCTCTGCCCGCAGCTCCTCTCCTGCGTCTTCGTGCAGCAGATGCAGAGCAACTTCTGCTGGGTGATCCAACTCTTCAGCCTGGTCTGCACCGTCAAGGGCTACTACGACCGTGAGCAGTGGCACAGGGTGGGCTGGGGCTGATGAGGGGGCATTTTGGGGTGCTGCTTCACCTGCCCCCCACCCCTCTGCCTGCTAGCCAAGGAGATGGGCAAGGACCAGGACTGCTCGCTGCCAGTGGAGGAGGCTGGCATCATGTGGGACAGCATCTGCTTCTTCTTCCTCCTGCTCCAGCGCCGCATCTTCCTCAGCTACTACTTCTTACACGTCATGCTGGACCTTCAAGCTTCTGCCCTGCAGGCCTCCAGGTGGGGCAGGGAGTGTCCGTGGGGTCCCTGAGGGCACTGGGTTTGGGTACCCACCACTCACTGTCCCCATTGCTGCAGGGGCGTCGCACTGTTCAGAGCCAGCCTCATGAAGAGCATGCGCTCCCACCGGCAGGCTGAGAAGAAGTCGCTGGCTCAGCTCAAACGGCAGTGAGTGGGTTTTGAGGGAGGAGGGAGGGGCACTTGGGGCACTTCCCAAACCCCCTAGAGCTGTTGGGGCACCTCAAGGCGCAGGGAGTGCCCAGGGGATGTGGAGTGCCCAGCTTGGTGATGGGGTGCTGGGGGTTTGGGGAGCTCCGGAGCATCCCGTGCCGCATCCCGCAGGATGGAGCGGATCCGCGCCAAGCAGGAGAAGTACCACCAGGAACGGCTGCCCAGTGGTGAGAGGCAGGATGGGGCCAGGGCAGGTGAGAGCCAGTGGGGGGGTCCCCAGCCCCTCCATCCCCCTTTTGTCACCGGAGTGGTGGCCTCAACCCATCGCCAACTCTTACCCCCAACGTTGTCATCCCTTGCTGAGCAAGGACCGGTGCAGCCCAGCCTGGTGCACAGTGGTCAAAACCCCCAAACACCCCCAGACCGTCCCCGCGCCGTGCACTGGGGTGGGTGCCCCCATGGTGGCCACGCTCAGCCCCCACTGCTGTTCCACAGCACCCAGCAGCCCAGCAGACCCTGCCCGGCAGAGGGAGCGGTGGTGGCGGCCATGGTTAGACCACGCCGCAGGTACTGCCCGGCACGGGGCGCGTGCGGCACGCGGTGTCACCGAGGGGAGCGACGGTGACAGTGCTTTTGGCGAGGTGACGCCCCGCATGCCTCCTGTCCCCGCTCTTGGCATTAACCAGCGCGTGCTCCGCTTGTGTGCACTAACGGGGCATGCACTCGGGGTGCCCGCTGGGCTCGGCACTGGAGGGACGCCTCTCTGGGGACTTTGAACTGTTTAGGGTCCCCAGCGGGGTCCCTGTGGGTGTCCTTGGCACTGAGCACAGGGGAGATGGCAATGGGGACAGCTTGGGCACCATCTGTGCCGTGTCACTCTGCGTCGTGCCGTGCTGTGACACCCTCTGTCACCCCGGCAGTGCTGCATTCCGGGGAATACTTCCTCTTCGAGTCAGACAGTGAGGAAGAGGAGGAGGCAGCGGTGCCCGAGGAGCCACGGCCAGGCAGGCAGAGTGCCTTCCAGGTGAGCGTGGTGGCAGTTTGGTGGAGCCAGCCGTGCTGCTGGGTGCTGACTGCTCCTCCCCAATGCAGCTCGCCTACCAGGCCTGGATGACCAACACCAGGACAGCGCTGCAGCAGCAGGAGCGTGAGCAGCCGGAGCCACCGGGCGATGAACTCACTGCAGGTGGGGCTGGCTCATCCCAAAATGGGGCTACCCGACCCTTAAATGGGGCTACTGCGCCCTAAAATGGGGCTGGGGGTGGGAAGTGGTCCTGTCCTCCTGTTTGCAATTGGGGTTCTATAGTGGGGCATCATCTCAGTGGGGGTTCCCAGTGTGTGTGTGTGTGTATTCTCTGATGGCTAATATAGGGCTGGGCACAAGCTGTGTGTCCATCCTTGAATTTTTAAGGGGAGGGGGCAGTCTGAGTGGTGGGCAGAAAAGCCACAAAGAGGGGTTTAGAAATGATATCCCCTCCCAGCACGGGGAGGGCGTGACTTGCTGCCTGCCTTGCAGGGGACAGCAGAGCGAGGGAGGAGGCAACAGAAGCACCCGAAGAGGCTGAAGGCCAGGAGGAGGAAGAGGAGGAGGAGGAAGGATCTGGTAGGTGGGCGGCAGGACCCTCCTGGCTGTGGTAGGGGTTGCCCTGGGCGCGCTGAGCAGGTGCGGAGCTGTGAGCCCCTCTCTCCTCGCCCAGCAGAGCGGGGCAACGTGCTGCAGCGGGCGCTGAACACCCTGCGCTTCCTGTGGGTGCTGTGCCAGGCCATGGTGGATGGCCTCACCCAGTGGCTGGACGCCTGCACGCGGGAGCACACCGACATGTCCACCGTGCTGCGACTCGAGAGATACGTCCTGACGCAGCGCCTGGCCAAGGTGACACCCAGGGAGGGGGGATGGTGGCACCGGGGACAGCGGCACCGCCGTGGTGCTGACCCTATGCCTGCTGTAGGGTGAGGATATGCACCGCGGGGTGCTGGATGAGCTCTACCTGCTGCCACCCGAGGAGCCCCCCGAGGAGCCCCAAAATGACGTCGCTTCCAGGCAGGTGCATAGATACCCCCCCGGGATGCCCACCCACCCGCTGTGGGGCACTGCTGAGGAGGGTGCTCACCTGTCCCCGTGCTGTCCCCAGTGGGCGCAGCGGAGCTGAGTGTGAACAAAGGGCTGAGCCCCCTGTGGCAGAGGGCCCGCTGCGGAGTGGCAGCCAGGAGCAGGTGGCAAGCTTGGGGTCACAGGAGGACGTGGCGGGGTCTCGGGAGCTCCTGGCCCTGCCGCAGAACCGGACCCGGACCGCCAGCGAGCTGCTGGGGAGCAGGTACAGTGTGGGGATGGGGTTGGAGATGGGGACGAGAGCATTGGGGATGGTGGTGATGACAGAGGTGGGGATGGAGATGATGGGGATGGGGACGATGGTGATGATGGGGATGGGGATGCAGTGAGACTGGGGTGCAGGCTCAGTCCCCGTGCCCCACAGGCGGCTGTACTTTGCCGAGCTGGAGGAGTCGGAGAAGTTCTACCAGTCCCACAACCGCTTTCTGAAGCTGTTGCTGACCATCTACCGCTGCGTGGCTGCCCACTCCGAGCTGCTCTGCTACTTCATCATCATCCTCAACAACATGGTGACCGCCTCCGTCATCTCCCTCTTCCTGCCCATCCTCGTCTTCCTCTGGGCCATGCTCTCCATCCCCCGGCCCAGCAAGCGCTTCTGGATGACCGCCATCGTGTTCACTGAGGTGGGCAGGAGGTGGCTGCGCAGGGAACGACCACACGATGACACCCAGCTCTGGCTGCCACCTCCTGACACCCGTATCCCTGCAGGTGATGGTGGTGGTGAAATACCTCTTCCAGTTTGGTTTCTTCCCCTGGAATAGCTACGCCATGGTGGTGCGTAACGAGGGCAAGCCCTTCTTCCCACCCCGCATCCTGGGGCTGGAGAAGACCGACCGCTACATCAAGTACGACCTCATCCAGCTCCTGGCACTCTTCTTCCACCGCTCGCTGCTGCTGGTGAGCCCTGGGGCTGCTGGGGGTGCTTCATGAGAGGGGGCTGGTGGTGGCCGGAGCCCCATTGTGCCCCCCTCCCCGCCGACCCTCGTCCTTCCCAGTGCTATGGGCTGTGGGACCACGAGGAGGATCCCTTCGCCAAGAAGAAGCCAGAGGTGGAGCAGGCAGAGGATGAGGAGGAGGAGGAGCGGCAGGAGGAAGCAGGGTCCCCAGCAGTGCCGGCAGAGCCAGGAGCTCTGGGTGCAGCTGTGGGGTCAGAGCCAGAGGGCGATGCCCAGGGGCAGAAGGAGGGGACTGGGGATGGAGCCACACAGCTCCGCTTCAGGAGGAAGAGGCGGCAGGGCAAGGAGCCAGCGGCAGCAGTGGAGGAAGGTGAGGACCTGGAACTGGGCAGGATGTGGTCTTGCAGGGAGCTGGGTGGTCACCCACGCTGCTTGTCACCCACAGAGGATGGGGAGGAGGAGGAGGAAGAAGAAGAGGAGAAAGAGGAGGAGGCAAAAGAGAGCCACTCTCAGAAGAAGCTGAAAGCGTTTGGTCTCCGGGTCAAGCTCTTCTTCCTCACCATGTGAGTGCTCCACGGTGCAGTTTGGGTTGGGGACTACGGCTTGCAGCCCACTGGTCACCTGTCCCCTGTCCCTGTCCCCTCCAGGGCACAGAACGTGTACCAGCCCGTGCGTGGGTTCTTCCACGACATCCTGCACACCCAGTACCGGGCGGCCACAGACGTCTACGCCTTCATGTTCCTGGCTGATGTGGTTGACTTCATCATCATCATCTTCGGTTTCTGGGCCTTTGGGGTGAGCGGGGGTCTCTGCAGGGTGCTAGATGGTGGGATCCCAACGTGGGGTCAGACGGGGCCGTGTCCTCACCTCTTTGGTATCCCCAGAAACACTCGGCGGCCGCCGACATCACCTCCTCGCTGTCGGATGACCAAGTGCCGGAGGCCTTCCTGGTCATGCTGCTCATCCAGTTCACCACCATGGTGATCGACCGTGCGCTCTACCTCCGTAAGACTGTACTGGGCAAGCTCATCTTCCAGGTCATCCTGGTCTTCAGCATCCATCTCTGGATGTTCTTCATCCTGCCAGCCGTCACTGAAAGGTACCGGTCCCCACTGAGCAACCCCTAAGGATGTCCTCAGATGTGGTCCTTGGGTGGCCTATGGGGTGCTCCCTTTGTGTGCCCGGGGACGGGGGCTCGGGCAGCCAGAGGAGTGACCCGTCCCTCCCACAGGTTGTTCAGCCTCAACACGGTGGCCCAGCTGTGGTACTTTGTCAAGTGCATCTACTTCTGGCTGTCAGCCTACCAGATCCGCTGCGGCTACCCCACCTGCATCCTGGGCAATTTCCTCACCAAGAAATACAACCACCTCAACCTCTTCCTCTTCCAGGGGTACGGGGGCAGCAGGTGGCACGGGGACGGGTTGCCCTATTTGGGCGGGTGGAGCTGTACCAGCCCTATCTCCCCATGTCCCCCAGGTTCCGCCTCGTGCCCTTCCTGGTGGAGCTGCGCGCCGTCATGGACTGGGTCTGGACCGACACCACGCTGTCGTTGTCCAACTGGATGTGTGTGGAAGACATCTACGCCAACATCTTCATCATCAAGTGCAGCCGTGAGACAGAGAAGGTACGGCCCCAGTCAGCCCGCTGCCATCGGGGTGGCCCCAGCTGGGTCCTACCTGGCAGCCCGTGCTGTCTCTCTGCAGAAATACCCGCAGCCCAAAGGGCAGAAGAAGAAGAAGATCGTCAAGTACGGCATGGGCGGCCTCATCATCCTCTTCCTGGTGGCCATCATCTGGTTCCCGCTGCTCTTCATGTCGCTGGTGCGCTCGGTGGTGGGCGTCGTCAACCACCCCATCGACGTCACCGTCACCCTCAAGCTGGGGGGGTACGAGGTGAGGACGGGGGGCAGGCTCCGTGCTGGGCCCCGGGATCCCGCACTGACCGCGCCGTATCCCCGCAGCCGCTGTTCACCATGAGCGCCCAGCAGCAGTCCATCCAGCCCTTCACCCCGCAGGACTACGAAGCGCTGACCAAGGAATTCGAGAGGCAGCCGGTAGCCCCACAGCCCCGCAATCCCCTTCCTCCATCCCCAACGGGCTCCCCGAGGGGTGCTGAGCCCCTGTTCCGTCCCCAGGTGGCCATGCAGTTCATCACGCTGTACGGCTACGAGGACATCGTCACGGCGCGCATCGAGGGCAGCTCGGGCTCGTTGTGGAGCATCAGCCCGCCCAGCCGCGAGCAGATGCGGCGAGAGCTGCAGAACGGTTCCTCCGACATCACCCTGCGCCTCACCTGGACATTCCAGAGGTAACGGCGGGGTTACCGGGGGAGGGGGCAGCCCTGTCTGTGCCCCCCAGCAAACCTCTGCGCCCGCAGGGACCTGGGGAAGGGCGGCACGGTGGAGCACACCTTCGACAAGCACACCACCGACCTGCAGCCCGGAGCACCCGAGCGCATGGAGCTGGCCCAGCTGCTGCAGGGCACCCGTGATGCCCCCGTGTGAGTGTCCCTGAGGGGGGGCTCAGGGAAAGGGGACACCCCCAGGGGTGGTTCCTCACTCTGCTTTGTTGCAGGCAAGTGCCCAAACTCTTCCCCAAATACATCCGGGCGCCCAACGGCCCCGAAGCCAACCCGGTCAAGCAGCTGCTGCCAGGTGGGTCCCATTGTCTGCTGTATACGTGATGGGGGTCTTGGCCATCGTGCCATGCCCTCACCCCCCCCCCCCATCTACCCCACAGACGGAGAGGACAGCTACCTGGATGTCGAGGTGCAGCTGAAACGGGAGCGCTCGCGCTCGGGGCAGGGCAGGGACAGCTTCCTGGAGTGGTGGGTGGTGCGGCTGAAGGATGCTCCAACACGCGACGGCAACATCCTGCCCATGGTCATCTTCAATGACAAAGTCAGCCCCCCCAGCCTGGGCTTCCTGGCTGGCTACGGGTGCGTTGGGGAGCTGGGGAGGGAGCTGGGGGTGGTGAGAGGGGAATGAAGATGGCTTCATCCTGTCCCCTTGCAGGATCATGGGGCTGTACGTCTCCATTGTGCTGGTGATTGGGAAGTTCGTGCGGGGCTTCTTCAGCGAGATCTCGCACTCCATCATGTTTGAGGAGCTGCCCTGCGTGGACCGCATCCTGAAGCTGTGCCAGGACATCTTCCTGGTGCGGGAGACGGGAGAGCTGGAGCTGGAGGAGGAGCTCTACGCCAAGCTCATCTTCCTCTACCGCTCGCCCGAGACCATGATCAAGTGGACGAGGGAGAAGGAGTAAGGGGAAGGGGCTCCAGCCCCACCCATGGGGACATCACCGCCAATGCCTTAAGCAGCCCTGCGGGGTCGCGTCCTGCTGGGGGGCACGGGACGGTGCTTTTAGAAGGAGGATCTCATCCTCACTTTGCTTTGAAGCCGTCCAACCGGCAGAGACCATGTTGTGCCTTCTCTGGGGGGCTGGCCAGCTGCAGGGGGTGGTCAGGAGTTGATGCCACAGCCCCCTGGCTGCTGGGGGTGGGCATGAGCCAGCCTCTCCCTGCACCCCCCAGCCCCACTCCACAACCAGGTTGAACTCTAAAGCAATACCCCCATAGCCCCAAAAACGGGGGGACACGGTGCTTTGCACCCCCCCCCCCACTGGGGTGGCTGGCATCCCCAGCCGGACTGTTGACACTTGTGACTTTTTTTTTATTCAAATGGTTTATTTATACAGATATCTAATAAAACAGCTGAGGCCACCCCAGCTCCCCCAGCAGTGGGGTGGAAGTGGGGATGTGATGCCTGCGGGTATCAGCACCCCGTGGGTGGGCACTTGGAGGGGGGGGGGGTCTCCCTAGCCCCCTGCTGGTACTGGATCACTTAAATCCGTTGTGAAGGCAACTGTCTGTATGCCAGCTATCACCACGGGTGGCCCACTGGCCTCAGATTCCCTCACCCTTAGAGGACCCTCCTGCCCCATGATGACAGGGCTCTGCACCCCACAGCTGTGTCCCGTCCCATCAGCTCCCACCAGGCTCCTCCTCATCGTCCTCCAGCAGGAATTCCTGGATCTGCTGCTTCATCAGAGCCCTGGGAGGGACAGACCCGCAGCGGGGGCCCTGCTGGCTGCACTGCTCCCAGCCTGCAGGGAAGGGACCTCCCCAGCTTGTCCCCTACCTGCAGTTCCTGCGCTGAGCTTCGGTGCGCACATAGGGTGGCAGCGTGGCAGGGGGACCCTGCAAGAGAGGGGACAGTGGGGACACTGAGCCCTGCCCCAGCTCCTGGGGAGCCACCCCAAAGCCTCACCATTTCCTTGAAGGTGAGGCGGCAGCTGTAGCACAGCAGCGGGATGAAGGCAGCTCTGCTCTCAGCCCTGCAGGGAGAGGTGACCGGAAGCAGTGACAATGTCCCTGCTGGTGTCTGGTGTCTCCATGTCCCTCATGCTGGAGGGCATCCCACTGCTCACCCGTTCCCTGTCTCCTCTGTGATCAGCGTGGGCTCTAAGGCCAGCTCCTCCTCTGCAAGAACCAGGGGACAGTCACACACTTGACACATGCCACCACCTCAGCGTGTCCCCAGTGCCACTCACCCCCGGCGATGTCCAGGGCGCAGAGGCAGAGCAGGCAGCGCTGCAGCTCGCTGTTTGCTTCGGCAGGAGCCGCACTCAGCTTCTCACCCGTCCTGCAGATGTGAAGAGGGGATGGAGCAGGGGCACCCCTCTGCCTGCCCCCAACTACCCCACCCTGAGGTGCAGTACCGGTACACGGTGCTGATGGTGGAGGGGAAGTCCACCTGCAGCCCCAGCAGGAAGTTCTCCATCAGGCGGTGGATGCTGGTCTTCTCCCGGCGCTGCAGGGGGAATGGAGAGGGAGGGGGCAGGATGAAGAGCCCACAGCTCAGTCTGGATGGAAGCAGGGGGGACAGGGACACCCCTACCTTAGCACGGAGGGGTGGCGTGATGACAGTGGGGACGCCAAAGAAGTGGTTGTAGAATGCAATCTCCTTGGCCATGTAGTCTCGCATGGGACGCACCACTGTCACGTCACCGTGTCGGCTGTCCACAAAGCCCTGCAGATGAGCAGGAGTCCACTGAGGGACTGCCACCAAGCTGGGGACAGCCCCAGGTACAGAGCAGCCCTCAGTGCCCGGGTTCTGTCCCACTCCCAGGCAGGGATGGCACTCACCGTGTCCACAGCGAGGAAGGCACCGCGCCCCAGCGCCAGGTTGGTGAGCAGCTTGATGGCCACACGGGTGCAGCTCTCGCCCGTCATCACCTTGGTGTACCCCTGCGTGCGGGCGGTGTGCAGGAGGAGGTGGGTCCTGGGGACACAATGTCACTGGCTCAGACCCACGGGGCCGTGCCATGTGCCCGCTGGGCAGGAGGAGCCCCTCACCGCAGCATCTGCAGCAACTCCTCCTTTGCCGTCAGTGTCTCTGCCGCATCAAAGAGCTGCAGCAGCTCTTCAGTGCGGGCAGCTGTGGGCAGGCGGGCATGGGAGTCCCCTGCGGGACCATCCTGGGTGCTGAGCCCTGTGGGTGAGGTGCCACCATCCCCACTGGCCTCCTCCTCCCGCTGCTGCTGGATGAAGCCCTCTACAGCCGCCTTGTAAGAAGGACTTGGCTCGCCGTCCCCTCCAGGGCCCCGCCGCAGGATCGAGCCAGGCAGCTCCAAGGCCTGCAGGCAGAGACAGGGAGCTGGGTGCAGGCAGACACATCTCCCCACATCATGCCCCCCAGCCCCATCCCATCCCTACCTGCTCCAGGGAGGCCAGGTGGTAGGGGAAGCCAGTTTCCTGCAGCAGGGCCTCCATGTGGCTCAGGGTTTGCTCCCGCTGCACCAGGCTCTGCCCACACACCGCTCCCTCTGCGGGCACAGAGGCGGCAGCTGGAGCAGCGGGACGCACCCCGGGGTGCCACAGCCCCACAACAGGAATGGGAAGGACGGATGGGGACAGGTAATAGAGATGTGGACGGGCAGCAGGGATGGGACATGCCTTACCATCAATGTAGACGAGGCCGGGCACGAAGCGCAGCCGCTTGGCCGTCTCACGGCTCAGCCCCTGGCACAGAAGTGGGGTAAGCAGGCTAAGCTGGGCCCCACGCCCCCCGCTCCCCCTACACTCACCTCCTGCACTTGCCGCAGCATGGCACTGGAAGCCGGCCCGCCCGACAGTGCCAGCAGCACCTGCAGGGACAGCAGGGACAGTCAGCGGCCTCAGCACAGCGCTCCCAGCACCACACCCCCCCACCACCCCGTGTGACCCCAGTACCTTCTCTCCTGGGAAGATGACGCGGTTCTTGCCCAGCATGGCACGGAACTTGTGCACGAAGTACTCGCGGAAACAGGCGCTGCAGGGACACAGACAGCCCTGAGCACCCCTGTCTCCGAGCACCGCTCGGAGGGCCTCGATGTCCCTGAGACCCAGTGTCCCCAAGCCCTGCATCCACAAGCTCTTATCTCTATCTGCTGACGTCCCCAAGCTGTGATGTCCCCATTCTTTGATGTCACCGAGACCCAGTGTCCCCAGTCCTGACATCTCTGAGCTTTACATCCCTGATGTCCCCGAGGCCTGCATCCCAGAGCCCCAACGTCTCTGTGTCCTGATGTCCCCAAGACCCAATGTTTCCAATCTGTGACAGCCCCAGGCCCTCCATCCCAGAGCCCAACCCCACATCGCCAAACCACATCCCCGTGCTCCAATATCCCCAGCCCTTGAATCCACAGTTTCCACGCCCTGATATCCCAAGGACGTGATGTCCCTATTCTTGGATGTCACCGAACCCAATATCCCCAGACCCACATCTCAGAGCCTCCCGTCCCAAGCCTGACGTCCCCATAACCCAGCGTCGCCAGGAGGTGACGTCCCCAAGCCCTGACGTCTCCCAACCCCACACCCCTGAACCACACGTCCCCACGCCCTGACGTCCCCACGCCCCAGCGTCCCGGTCCCCTCACCGACAGAACGCATCCCCGACGCGGATGACGACGGCGGCGGGGCCCTCCCCGCACTTCACGCACGGCCGCGGGTGGCTGCGGGGAACGGAGCCGTCACCGACCCCCGCCCAAACCGAGGCACGGCCCCGGGGGACGGAGCGCTCGCGGTGTCCCGCTCCCACCTGCACACGGGGGCGGCGCGGCGCCGCGCCGGCGCTTCCCCGCACCCTCCGCAGCGCCCGGACGCCTCGCACATGGCAGCCCCGCTCCCCTCCGCTCCCCCTCCCCACC
>NC_034418.1:18200751-18211492 GCF_002078875.1 Numida meleagris | reverse complement strand
GGGGCCGGTGTCCCCGTGTGGGCGGTGGGGCTGGGGCTGGTGGCGGTGCGCGGAGAGGGCTGGGCTCCAGCCGGGCCCCCGGAACCTGGACCCCCATCCTGCTGCCCGGCCGGTGCTGGGGCTGTCATCCTATCCTGCAGCGCACCCCATACCCTGCCTTCCATCCTACATCCTTGGTGGCACCGGGACTGCCATGCCATCCCGTGCCGTGCCATGCCATCCCATTCCATCCCATCCCCTGCCGTGCCGTGCCATGCCATCCCGTGCCATCCTGTGCCATGCCATCCCATGCCGTGCTGTGCCATGCCGTGCCGTGCCATGCCATGCCATGCCATCCAATCCAATCCCATTCCCTGCCATCCCATCCTGTGCCATGCCATCGCATGCTATCCCATGCCATGCCGTGCCTTGCCTTGCCTTACCTGGGACAGGGATCTCCATCCCATTCTCCATTCGGCACCGGGACCCTCATCCCATCCCTCAGCACACCCAGTACCGAGCCCCCATCCCATCTCCTGTCTCACGCCTCAGAATCACAGAATGGTTGGCTTGGATGGGACCTCGAAGATCATCCAGTTCCAAGCCCCTGCCACGGGTGGGGTTGCCAACCACTAAATCGTGAACTAGGTGAGGCTGCACCGGGCCCCATCCAATCTGAGCACCTCCAGGGATGGGGCACCCCCAACTCCTCCACGCCGAGGCCCCCGTCCTGCACCCCAGCCTGTACTGGGATCCCCCATCCCATCCTGTGCCCGCACCGAGACCTGCTGTTCCTCCCCGGTGCTGAGGGGGTGTCCTGAGCTCTCACTGAAGCACCTTCCTCTCCCTGGCTGTTCCAGTGAAGGTCTCAGGTTGGAAATCCCCCGTGACACCCATGGCAGTGCACCCCAGCTCCCATGGCCTCTGGTACCAAGAGCAGCACCCCAGCTGTTCACATCTCTGAGCTGGGCTGCTTTTTGGGACGTCCTCATCTTGTCCCGTAGCGGTGGCATCTCTTGGTGCCATGGCACGTTTGAGCCTGAGGGTGCTGCGTGGGGGTGGCAGGGAACTGGAGGAGAGGACCCCCCCCCCCGTTGGATTTCCATCTCTCATGCACAGTGCATGTGGCTCCTTCCGCAGCTCTGGCCCTGCTAAGTGTGTCACGAGGCCACCTGGGACCCCCCGGCGGTGACATCCCTGCGGGCTTTGCCGCCGTCACGCGGAGAGGCAGCGCGTGGGACGGGGGACGGTGCCAGCTGCCAGCGCAGCTGCAGAGTGACATGAGCTGGGTAGCGGACGGGGACACTGTGGCACTTTGGGTGGCCACGTCTGCGTGCCGTGGGGGTTGCAAGAAGAGGGCAGGAGGCAGCACACGGTGCTCGGCCCTCCCCTTTGCACAGCTGCGTGGGCTTCTTCCGTGCCGCAGGCGTAAGGACCTTGAGAGGAGGTGAGCCGGGCTCTAATGCTTGAGCTTGCACGCTCGCTTTGTTCCTTGCAGCTTGAGTGCTCGGCGCCCGATATCGTTCAGCTCCGCTTCAATCTGGGCCGTCTGCTCGCTGCTCCTGCCCGTGAGTCTCCAAGCAGCGGGCACACGTGCACGGAGCCCTGTGGCACGTGCAAGGAGCGATGCTTGAAGGGCAAGCAGCTCTCTGGGGATTGAGCTGTGCCTGACCTCCCCTCACCACCTCCCACGCTGCCCCGTGAGGATGCTGCTTGCTAGGTTTTGGGGTTGCCCGAGTTGCCCAGGAGCCCCGTGTCCTGTCCGGGGGCTGAGGTCTCAATCCCGCTGCTCTCTGTGCCCCCAGGTTCTGCGGGGAGTGCCTGCAGCCCTGCCTCCAGGTGCCATCCCCGCTCTGCCCGCTCTGCCGCATGCCCTTCGACCCTAAGAAGGTGGAGAAGGCCTCCAGCGTGGAGAAGCAGCTCTCATCCTACAAGGCTCCCTGCAGAGGCTGCAGCAAAAAGGTAAAGCGTGGCCCAGCCCGGCCCAGGGTGGTCAGGTCTGGGGTGCTTCTGGACCAGCTGTAAGGCCGTGATTCATGGTGCACCTCCACAGGCTGTGCTGGTGTGCTTTCTGCCTTCCATTAGCTGTGGGGATTTTCCTGTATCTGCCTGTCTGTCGCCCTGAAACAAGCCACTGTCGTGGTGCAAGAGCAGTTCAGGGCTACGCCTGTCAGCAGTTCCTCTTTTGCAAAGGAAATTGGAGCTAGTGCTGCAATAATGCAGCCAGCCTGCAGTCAGCCAGCCTGACTTTTTGTGCGTAACCTCAGTTTGCTCTGCTGTTGCTTGGCCAAAGCGTGGCGAAAGCTGCCCTCCTCTTCCACGCTGGCGGCTCTGGTGCCTTGTCTGACAGGAGAAGGTTTTCCTGCAGCCTCCAGGAATGTTTCTTCTCTCCTTCTCCAGGTGACCCTAGCAAAAATGCGGTCTCACGTCTCGTCTTGCGCAAAGGTGCAGGAGCAGATGGCCAACTGCCCCAAGTTTGTCCCAGTTGTCCCCACGTCCCAACCTATCCCCAGGTACTGTTATGCATTACATAGTGAAACACAGGTTGCACAGAGACTCTCATCCGTCTTCACCAGAAGCTCTCAAATCCAAGCGTGTGTTTTGCTCGCTTGTTATCCCGGGCTGTTCACAGCAAGAAACATCAGGGCACTTTTCCTGGTGGCATCTGCGGCCCCAGCACTGCTCTGTGTCTCAGCCAGCAAGAAGAGACTGAGCAGATCAGGGTGGCTGAGCCCATGGCTGGGGTGGGAACAGGCTGGTTTGGCTTTCCCATGGGCAGGTGGGACGAAGCAGAACAGACAGCAGCAGAGGTGGCTGGGTTCGTTTGGAAGAAGTTGACCTAGGCCCTTCCCAGGGGTCTGAGCTTGTTCTCATTCTCTTTAGCAATATTCCCAATCGCTCAACGTTTGTGTGCCCGTACTGTGGGGCCCGGAACCTGGACCAGCAGGAACTGGTAAAGCACTGCATGGAAAACCACCGCAATGACCCCAACAAAGTGGTGAGCAAGGCTGGATTGGTTCTGGGTGGGTAGCTGCTGGAAATCTGAACAGGCCTTCATGGCATCCTGGGCTGCCAGCACACAGAGCAGCCCCTGTTGGCTTTGTTAGAGGCTCTCTGGAGCGAGCTGCCTCTGCCTCTTTGTGCCTGCGACCCAGCTGGTGCTGGATTTGCTCTCTCCATTGCTGTTGGTTTGACTGAGGTGGGGAACTCGCAGCTCTGGCATCGTGTCAGAGGTGCTCATGTACACGTTTAACTAGTCAGCAAGCTAAAAGCAGTCTGGGCCACATGCCAGCAGCTTTGTGCCCAGAGGGATCTGCTGAGAGGGCGGAGGCACTTGGCACATCCACTGCAGTGGACACCCAACCCCAGAGGGAGGGACCACCGCTCGTTTCTCCCTTGTGCCATGGCTGCACCAGCTCCCTGATGCCCCCCAGGAGAGCTGGAGGTGGCCCCACATCTCACAGCTGCCCTGTCTTTGCCTGCTGCAGGTGTGCCCAGTCTGCTCAGCCATGCCCTGGGGGGACCCCAGCTACAAGAGTGCAAACTTCCTGCAGCACCTCCTGCACCGGCACAAGTTCTCCTATGACACCTTCGTGGTGAGTATGGCTGTGAGCCAGAACGGGATCATCTTCCCCATGTCCCACACGGAGTGGCTGGGAGACAAATCCAGCCCTTCTCGCCTGCCAGGATGAGGCTGTCCTGGTGTGCAGCACGTCGGGGTGCGAGGGGACAGTTCCTCCTTTGGGCTTTGTGGGACACATGCAGCACACGTAGCCCCACTTGGGAGAGCTCGTGGGTGTTCACGCTGGTCCTTGTTAGACACATACCAAGGAAAAAGTCACCCCCAGAGCAGCAGAGAGAAATGTTATCCCTCCCCATGAAGATGGTTTGTTTTTTTCCATGTGCTCCATTAAACTCTTCCCCTGAGGAAGTGTAATACAAAAGCCCTTTTCTTCAAGGCTTCACGTGGGGAAACACGAGGAGGGGGCGAGGAGCAGCCCAGCCTGCAGGATGGAAGGTCTGGCTGCAGCACAGGGGGATGTCCTTTGGGGGGCTGCAGACCCTCTGCGTGGGGTGTAGGGGTGTGGCTGTGCAGCTTTGGTCACAGAGTCCAGCAGGTGGTTTTATTAGCATCCCAACTTTGTTGCCTGAACCTCCCTCCAACTATTTGCAGTGAAATATCCCCAGCCCAGGAAGGGATTATTGTAGCGTAGCCTGGCTGAAGCACTGGGGAAGCGTGTAGCCTTGCAAGAAAGCTTTCCCTGGTGCCCATCTGAGAAACCATGGCCAGCTTCATCCCTGTCTGAGGGCAGGGCTGATGGCGGGAGGCTCAACCCAGGCAGGAGAGAGATTGTGGCACAAAGAGAGGGTAGCAGAGTGCTCACACCGCTGCTTTCCTGACTGTCCTCTGGTTTTAGGACTATAACATCGACGAGGAGGCAGCGCTGCAGGCCGCCCTGGCTCTGTCGCTCTCCGAGAACTGAGGGCTGTCATGGAACTTCGCTTCGGACCCCCCCCCCCCCCCTCACGTCCCTTTTGCACACTCGACCTTCCTGCTGGGGAGGCACGGAACTCATGGCCCCCTGAGAATCACCGCCTCTCTTCCCTCATCTCTCCGGGCCGATCCCAGCGCCACGAAGAAGGTGGAGATGCCTCAGCATCACTCGGGACTGGTGAGTGAGCAGAGACGTCCGCTGCTGGGAGGAGAGAGGACAAGGGGACCGTTCCTCAGTCAGGCATTTCATATCCGTATACGGAGTATATACCTGTATCCAGATCTATTTATTATTAGATGCTTTTTGGCACCATTTGTCTTCATGCTCTTTGTTGCAGTTCGATAGGTACGTGAAACGATGTCGCATTTTACGCAGAAATGCCCTAGTTTTTAAGCTGCAGTCGTCCACCTCCTTTTTTTTTTTAATTTTATTATTTCTTTGGAAAAGGAAGAAAACGACACGCGGAGTGTTTGGTTTTTTTGGGTTTGGTTTTTTTTTTTTTTTTTTCAACCCGACGAGGTTATTTCTGGAGACGTCGGTCTGTCCCGTGCCCCGCGCTGCAGGCGGGAGCTGCCTCCTCTTCCTGCTGCCGCCCAGCACAGCCCTAAAGCAGCAGGCTGAATCCCAGAGCAAGACTGCAGGCCTGGGGTGCCCGTAGGGCAGCGGGTTCAGAGCCGTGGACTGTCCTGGCACCCAGTGCAACTCCCACCTCCCTCCTTTTGTACCAGCTCTTGTGATACCGCGGTTCTTGCGTTTTTCTACATGAATCGGCCTGACTCCTTTTCCACGTTTTATAGAGCGGGGACAGAAGCTGTTAACTCTTCACGCTGCAATATCCGTCACCGGGGACGAGAGTATTTTTATGGAACATTATGGAGAAAGTATATTTTTTAACAAAAAAAAAAAAAAACAAAAAACGAAAAAACCCCCCGAAAACCCGACCATGCTGTGGATTTGAAATCGGGTGGGAGGGAGGAGCTGGACCCTGGGTCTGCAGCTGGGACTCTGCTGAGCCACGTGAGCATCTACGCTTCCTCTTCTCTTCTCTCTGGGCTGTCCCCTTCTGCTGGCAGCTTTTCTCTGCAGGCAGGGGCGAGGCCGTGTCAGCACGGCGCTGTGTTGGTCAAAGCACAGCCAGCCCCACAGCTCTGCTTCAGGAAGAGGACCTTTGGGAGGACAAGCAGCCCCTTTGTTTTCTCTGAGAGCCCTGTGGCTCTGATCCCTGGGCTCCCTGGGTGCAGCTTCTCATAGCTTCTCCGAGCTGTAGTGCTGACGAGTGGGCTTCCTTCCTCTGCCCGCGGTTTGCTCTCTCAGATGCTTGTAATTAAACAGCAAGCAGTGTTTGAGTGCTGAGCCGGGAGCAAAGGGTCCAACCCAGCGGGCTGGGCTTGCAAAAGCTCTGCTGGAAATCGCCCAAGTTTGGATTTTCCTCCAAACCCACAGCGCTGCTGTAACCCTTTGGCCTGGCAGGGAAGGATTTCACTGGGAGGTTTTGTGCTCCTGCGGCGGCAGCGTTAACCCGTGTGGGCAGAGCTGGCTGCGTGGCGTTGCTGGATGTCACCCTGAGGGGTGGGTTAACCCAGGCGGATGCACGGTGAGGAAGCAGACGGGTTTGGTGCCGCCAGCTGGTGCTCAGTGCAAAGCAGCTGGCCTGTGTCCAGCTGCCAGCTGTGTGGGGACGTCTGCCCGTGGTGGCTGTGCAGAATGCCAGCCCTGAGGCAGAGCATCTTGTCCCCTGAGCCAGGAGACTGCAGGATGCCTCTCTCCCAGGGGGGCAGTTGCTGCTCTGAGTGAAGCTCCGTAGCCTCCCTGTACTGAACAGGCAGAAATCAGCTGCAGGGCGCGTGCTGTGTCCCCTTGCCACGAGGTGCTCAGGCAGAAGGGTCAGCTCTTCATGCCCTTCCCTTTTGCCCTGCAGCCCAGCAGCTCCCTGTGCCCCACCGTCCCCTTCCTCCCTGCCCTGTGCTGTCTGCTCTGCTCAGCTGAGCGTGGATGGAAGGGAGCTCTCTGCTCGGCTTCAGGCTGACACCCACCAGCCCGAGCACGGCCACGGCCCTGTGCAGCAGAGGTCCCTTTCCATCTAATGAGTTGCCAGCAGCTGGAGGAGAGGAACTGCGTGCTGATCCCTTCCACCCTTTGGG
Source organism: Numida meleagris (assembly GCF_002078875.1). Taxonomy (NCBI): domain Eukaryota; kingdom Metazoa; phylum Chordata; class Aves; order Galliformes; family Numididae; genus Numida; species Numida meleagris. The sequence continues at coordinate 18,204,876 of NC_034418.1, read as the reverse complement.
GTCACACCAACAAGGGGGCAGGCCCAAGTGAACCACATGGAGGCCGTGAGGTGACACCTGCAGACTTTTAGCTCAGCGCTAACCCTGCACCCAGCTGTGCCTCTTCCTAGCAGGGCTGTGAGATGGCTTTGGGAAGAGTGCTCCAGAGAGCAGCAGCCCCCGCTGTGTGCTGGAGGGTGTCCCAAGGAGTCTGTCCCTGTTGGACCCCAAGCTTTGCCCCTGAGGGGTACCGGCCATGCTTTGTGCTGTGGGAAGCAGGCACAATCCTGTCTGGGGCTGGACCAAAGGCATCCCAAAGGACAGCGTGCTGCTGGGACATGCCACTGCACTGCCCTGGGGCTGCAGGGACCCTTGTACCTATCGCAGTGGGGATGGGCTGCTGTCTGCATCCCCGCTCAGAGAAGCATCCTTTTGTGGTTTGCCTGAGTCCTGGCTCCCTCCAGCTCTGCTCTAGCAATACTGTCTTTTTACTGTAAGTAGTACCAAGTGTTCCCGGGGCCAGGGTCTCCCCTGTGCTGCTGGCAGCCCCCTGGCAGGGGAAAAGGGCCGGGGCTGCTCTGCTCCCTCTCTGCAGCCGGGGTTAGCAGGAAGCAGTGGTGTCTTCCCTACCCAGCACTGCACCCTTGCCATGTGTACAGCCCATGGGTTTTCCCTGCTCCCAGTGGGATGGAGCAGGGACATCAGAAAGGGACCTGGTTGGGTTTCCCTGTCCCCTCCTCACCTGGGACTCCCAGGTTCCTGCTTAGAGGGCTCTGCCCCACGCCGCCCTCCATTGGAGCTCTTGCTGCCTGCATCGGGCAATCTGGGACAGTGCTGTTAATGCCTCTGTCTCCTTCCTCCTCCTCCTCCTCCTCCTCCTTTTTGCCCCGGCAGTGTTGGAGCAGGGGCAGCAGTGGCTGCTTTTGTAAAGCACATTAAGGCAGCGCGGGCAGCTCCTGGCTCTTGCCCCCTTGCTATGGGGCTGGGACTCCCACTGTGCTGCCAGCCGTGCTCGTCAATGTTACCCTGACTTTTTGCATAACGACTAGAACTTTTAACAAGACATACTGTTTTTTGAAGAAGGAGAAAAATAATAATAATAATAATAATAATAAAAATCAATGACGTATTTGTAGCAAACCATTTTTCTCAATAAAGGCAGTTTCATCCACGGGCGGCCTCAGACTGCAGTCTGTGCCCCACAGAGTGCCCAAGTGGGGAGCGGGAGGGGACAGCGCTGGGGTTGTGGGCTGCCAAAATCCCTCTCTGGGCAAAGGGCTCATTCTTCCAGCCCTGTCCCCTGAGTCATTAACTCCTGCCATTAATGGCAGGGTTTGGCAATGCTGTGACATCACCAGAGCCCATGGGAGCCCTGTGGCCACCCACGCCCAGAGCTGGCAGCGTGTCCTGGCACAAGCTGAAGGTGCTGTCCCAAAAGCCCTGCTGGGTGCGAGCCAGGGCCGTGTGATGGGTGTTCCTGCTCCGGGTGTCCCGGGGAGGGGTCCTGGCTCTGTGCCCCCGCTGGGTTCCCCAGGGACGCAGTGCAGGCTGTGCCAAGCCTCTTCCTCCAGTGCAGGCAGCCCGTCCCCCAGCCCGAGGCTGAGAGTGCCCTGCTTCAGTTTCCCCACTTTCCCCAAGGGGTGCGTGCTCGGAGCTTGCATCCCTGTGGAGCATCGTGGAGCAGCAGCTGGGGTAGTGTGCTGGGAGTGTGGGTCCCTGAGCACATATCCTGCAGGAGAGGGGCCCTGTGCCCGTCCCCACTGCAGCCGTGCCTTCGCCGACCGCTCCAACCTCCGTGCCCACCTGCAGACCCACTCAGGGGTTAAGTACCAGGCTCTGAAGTCATTAACAGTGGAGCTGAGCACCACGGCTGTGAGTGGAGAATGTCCTTCGTTGCTGCCGTGCTGCAGGATCCGGCCGGTGCCGTGCATCCTCATCCCCATCCCACATCCCCTGCCTGGGTCATGGGCACAGCTGTGTCCCCATGGATGGAGCCAAACTGCCCTCGTGCCCCCAAGCCAGGCACTCAGTGGCTTTTTGGGCTGAGGGGGTCTGTGGTACCCCCAGCCAGTTTTGGGTGGGGAGCCTTAAAAAAAAGAGCAGGGACACTGGGTTTTGCTGAGTGCAGGTGTAACCCAAGCTCCATGCCATGGCCCCGCTGGCCACAGGGTCCTGACCCTGGGGGATTTGCCCTGCTGTGCTGGGGGGGGTGCTCCTATAGGGTTTGCATCCTAGGGGTGCCACAAGTGACCCTGAGCATCCCCAGTGTGGTGGTGCCCCATGGTGTCACCCAGATGGCTGGGGGGGCCCTGGAGGCATGTTGGGGGATGTTGGCAGGGGGGTGCCACGCGCCCCTCCCTCCATGCTGTTTGCAGCCTCCCTGGGCTAAATCGGGCCTCCACCTGTCCCTGCGACAGGGAAAGAATCCCACACCCCAGAATAGCCGTGTGCCTTTCCCTCGCCCATGGGAAATGCTTATAGAGCCCCGGGGAGGGGTGCACTCAGAGCCTGGGATGAGCCCCACTGCACCTGCCAGCAACCAATGGGGGGGAGGGGGTGCCCCAAAATGCTCCCTATGGGCTGCTCCCTCAATGGGCTTTTGGGGACACCTCCACACGCTGTGAGCCCCAGAAGTGGGGCTGTCCCACAGTGTCACCAACGTGCCAGGCTTGTGCCCACTGCCACATTGGGTGTAGTGGGGTTACTGGGGATGCTGGATGGGTAGTGGGGTTACGGAGGATGCTGGGGGCACTGAGAGTACCGAGGGAGCACTGGGAGCACCGAGAGGTACTGGGGTAACTAGAAGCACTGGGAGCACTGGAATGACTGGGGTAAGGGGGTACTGGTGGCAGTGGGAACCCCGGTATAGGGGCACTGGGAGCACACAGCCCCAACACAGCTGATCCCCGCGCATGCGCGCTGCTGACCAGGCATTACCTTGGCTCCGCCCCCTTCAGGCCCTCGCTCAGCTTCATCAATGGGCAGGATGGGGCGGGGCCGTCCCGTGGTCCGATCGCTGCTATTGGTCGCTCGGCCCCGGCCGCTGTGCCGCCAGCCAATGGCGTGGCGGGACTCTCACGCGCGAGCGGGTGGGCGGAGCGTGGCCGTGGCCGTGTGCGGGAGCATGGCGGCGGAGCGGGGCACGGCGCGGGTTACCTGCACGGCACCTGTCAACATCGCCGTCATCAAGTACTGTGAGTGCGGGCGAGGGGCGCGGGGCCAGGCCGGGAAGGGCCGGGCTGGACCGGGCCGGGCTAGGGTGGGCTGGGCTGGGCCGGGCTGGGTTGTGCTATGCTGTGCCGAGCGGTGTGGCTTGCTGTGCCAAGCTGTGCCATGCCGTGCTGAGCTGTGCCAGGCAGTGCCATGCTGTGCCATGCTGTTCCAGGCAGTGCCATGCTATGCCGTGCTGTGTCAAACCGTGCCATGCTGTGTTGTGCCATTCCATGCAGTATGGCGCGCTGTGCCAAGCCGTGCCATGCAGTGCTGAGCGGCAGCAAGCAGTGCCATGCCATGCCAAGTGTTGCCATGCCGTGCTAAGCAGCGCTGTGCCGTGCAAAGTGGCGCTGTGGCATGCCAAGCCGTGCTGTGCTGTGCTGTGCCATGCCAAGCAGTGCCATACTGCTCCACGTCTCTCCCAGGGGGTAAACGCGACACCGACCTCATCCTGCCCATCAACTCCTCGCTCAGCGTGACGCTGCACCAGGACCAGGTTGGTGCGGGGCCGCGTGCCCACCCCCCAGCCCTGGGGATCCGATGTCCCCCTCCCCATCCCCGGGGCTGCGTGCCTTGGAACTCAGCACCATGCCATCCAGCTGAGGACCACCACCACAGCTGCCGCGTGCCGCGACTTCACCGAGGACCGCCTGTGGCTGAACGGGGAGGAGGTGGACGCGGGGCAGCCCCGGCTGCAGGCCTGCCTGCGGGAAGGTGAGCTGGGGCGGGGGGCACAGGGCCACGTGTCCCCCGCTCCCCACTAACCCCATTCCCGCACAGTGCGGCGCCTGGCCCGCAAGCGGCGCGGTGACGATGCCGCGGCCCCGCTCAGCCTCTCCTACAAAGTGCACGTCGCCTCCGAGAACAACTTCCCCACCGCCGCCGGGTTGGCATCCTCGGCCGCTGGCTACGCCTGCCTGGGTGGGTGCGGGG
>NC_034418.1:18198901-18200646 GCF_002078875.1 Numida meleagris | reverse complement strand
GCGTGGTGGGGACAGCGTGACCGCGGCGTCGTCGTCCTCGCAGTGTCGGCGCTGGCGCGGCTGTACTGCGTGGAGGGCGAGCTGTCGGAGGTGGCACGGCGCGGGTCGGGCAGCGCGTGCCGCAGCATGCTGGGGGGATTCGTGCAGTGGCACCGCGGGGAGCGGCCGGACGGCAGGGACAGCGTGGCACAGCAGCTGGCACCCGAGACGCACTGGCCGGAGCTGAGCGTCCTCGTGCTGGTGGTGAGGGATGGGGTTGCCCCTGGGGCCGGGTGCTGGCCCTTGGGGGAGTGCCCACGTCCTGCGGTCCCTGTGTAGGTCAGCGGGGAGAAGAAGGCGGTGGGCAGCACGGCGGGGATGCAGACCAGCGTGGAGACCAGCCCCCTGCTGAAGGTGGGTTGGATATTTGGGAAAATTTCTGCTCTGAAAGAGCGGTGATGCGTCGGCACAGGCTGCCCGGGGAGGTGGGGCAGCCCCATCCCTGGGGGTGTCCCTGAACTGCGGAGATGTGGCACGTGGGGACATGGCCATGATGGGATGGGTTGGGTTTGGGCTTGGGGGTCGCCAGGATCTCCTCCAGTGGTTCGGTACACTGGGGCTGTGGGGAAGCAGATCCCATGGGATCCATCCCACGATGACCCCCCCCTGGTGCTCCCCCTGTAGTACCGCGCCGAGGTGGTGGTGCCGGAGCGCATGTCCCGCATGGCACGCAGCATCCGGGATCGGGACTTCGAGGCCTTCGGCCAGCTGACCATGCAGGACAGCAACCAGTTCCACGCCACCTGCCTCGACACCTTCCCCCCCATCTTCTACCTCAACGACGTCTCGCAGCGCATCATCGCCTTGGCACACCGCTTCAACGCCCACCATGGGCGCACCAAGGTGGGGCAGCCCCCCCCGCGGCCCCGTCCCACTGGCACTGTGCCCCTCTCACTGCATCCCTGTCCCCAGGTGGCCTACACCTTCGATGCTGGCCCCAATGCTGTCGTCTTCATGCTGGAGGACACGGTGGATGAGTTCGTGGAGGTGGTGAGGCGCAGCTTCCCACCCGCCTCCAACGGGGACCAGTAAGGGTGCTGTCATCTGGGACTGATGGGATGGGAATTGGGAATGGGGATGGGGGTGGAGATAGGGGCTGATGGGCTGGGTATGGGGATGGAGATGGGTATAGGGTCTGGTGGGATGGTGATAGGGATGGGGATGGGGACAGTTGGGGTGGGAATGGGAATGGGGATGGAGACAGGTGGGGTGGAAATGGGAACTGAGGCAGGTATAGGGACTGGTAGGATGGTGATAGGGATGGGGATGGGGACAGGTGGGATGGGAGTGGGGATGGGGATGGGTATAGGGACTGGTGGGAGGGCGATAGGGATGGAGATGGGGGCTAGTGGGATGGGAGTGGGGATGGATCCATGGGACAAGGACGTGGGACGGGGTTGGGGACAGCTGAGTGCCATCTGTGCTGCAGGTTCCTGCGAGGCCGGCCCGTTGGCACGGCGGTGCTGCCGGAGGAGCTGGTGTCAGCCGTGGTGGTGGAGCCGGTGCCAGGGGCCATTCGCTACATCCTGCACACCAAGGTACGGGGGGGACAGGGCCCCGACCCCAGCACTCCCTGCTGTCCCCTAACACATCTCCTGTCCTCACAGCCCGGCCCTGGCCCTCAGCTCCTGGATGACCCCAGCCAGCACCTGCTGGGCCCTGATGGGCTGCCATGCCGCTCAGCCTGAGAGCGGGGGACACTGCGA
>NC_034418.1:18195717-18197827 GCF_002078875.1 Numida meleagris | reverse complement strand
CCCCCCATTCCCTGTTCTGGCTCCTGGGGGTCCCACGCAGAGCATCCCCCGATGTCCCCCCCTCGTGGGTGCTGCTGTGTGCCGGGGGTGGCAGCCGTGTCCCCGCTGTCCCGCAGTCATGCTGACCGGTGGGATCGTGGCGGTGGCGGGGCAGTTCAAGGGATGGTACTTCGCTGCGTACGCCATGTATCCTTATGGGGCTGGGGGGTGGGGTGGGGGGGGCATCTTACCCTGTGCTGAAGGGGAGGGGGGTCCCGTATCTCCCTTCCCCTTGTTTGGCCCCAGATCGCTCCGTTCCTCCCCCTTTCCCTACGGAACGGACCCTCAGCCCTGGCCCCATTCCTGCCCCTTTCCCTGTGGAACTCAGCCCCACCCTCGGCTCCGAGCACCCCTTTTCCTTGACCCCCACCCCCCTGCACCCCCGCAGCGCTGCGGGCGCCTTCGTCTGCCTGCTGGAATACCCGCGCAGCAAGAGGCAGAAGGGATCCACCATGGAGCGCTGGTGAGTGATGGGGTGGCACTAGGGCCCCCACGTGGGGCTAAGGAGACTGGGGGGGGGAGGGGGGGTCCTTTAGGGCCGCGTGCCCCCCTGACTCCACACATTGCCCCGCAGCGGCCAGAGGTACATGACGGCGGTGCTGAAGGTGTTCGGACCGCTCACCCGGAATTACTACATCCGTGCCATCCTGCATGCGGCGTGAGTAGGGGGCGGGGTTGGGGCTGGGGGGCACTCCCCAAACCCCCCCCGCCCCCCCCTCACCCTTAACATCCCCCCCGTACCCTCAGGCTGGCTGTCCCCGCTGGCTTCCTGCTCTCCACCATCCTGGGCACCGTCTGCCTGGGCATCGCCAGCGGCATCTACCTGCTGGTGAGCTGCTTTTGGAGGGGGGGGGGGGTTGTGGGGCTGCAGGAGGGGGCTCCCCGCTGACTTCCCCCCCCTCCCGGCTCTGCAGGCAGCGGTGCGCGGGGAGGAGTGGCGACCCATTGAGCAGAAGCCCCGGGAGCGGCCGCACATGGGGGACACCATCAAGCAGCCCCCCAGCAACCCCCCGCCCCGGCCCCCCGCCGACGCACGCAAGAAGCAGACGGCCGAAGCTGGGGGGCAGGTGAACCCCATCCCCATTGAGGCTGAGTAACACGGAGCGGGGGGGTCCTGCTGCTGCACCCACTTCCCAGCTGCGCCTCACACTGATCCCCAAGCCCCCAGGGGTGCTCAGCCTCCCCTGGCTCGTAGGGGGATCTCAGAATCCCTGGGGGGCTGCTCAGCTGCCCCCCATATCCCAGGGGACGCCCCCAGCTCCCCTCCACCCCCCTCCAGCCACGCAGCCCCACTGTGCCGCTGGGGCTCACGCAGCTCTGCTCTCGCTGCACCGCCTCTCACGTTTTGTACGTTGTCAGTTGTTTTTTTCTTCTGGTTGCTTTTTGCAATAAAAGGACTGAAAGGCCCCAGATCCTTCCCGACCCCACCCCATTCATTGCTCCTGTCTGCCCCGGCTGCGAGCTGGCAGCTCAGTGCCCAAATCTTTAGCTATCCCAATGATGGGAAAAACCTAGTGTGGGGACAGGCTTGGAGATATGTGGTCCCCAGAGGTGATACGCAGCCTCTTAAACCCCCCCCCAGCACCCATGGGTGCTCTCAGGGCACCTGGGACAACCCCGGTAGGTGGCGCTGAGCCCATGGGATGTGGGTGCCCAGGGCAGAGCTGTGGGAAAGGAGTGGGTGGTGACAGGGTGCTGGCATAGGGCCGGGTCCCCCCTGCCCTCCCCACTGCCTCCCTGTTCCCCTGGGTGTGCTTTAGGGATGGGAGGTGCCCCCCTAGCATCCACTGGGGCAGCTGGAATAGGGGTACCCAGTGCACCTCCATCCCTGCATCCTTGGCACCTCCCCCTCATCCCCCAGCAGAACTGGGTGGGGGGGGAACCCCATGCACCTCCACCCCTTGCCCTCCCAGTTATCAAAGTATGGGACAAAGCAGGGGTCAGGCTTTTATTTTCAGGCTGCACACTGCCGGCGTTAAATAGCCTCAATAAATAGCGCTGCAGGGGAATAAATAACCGGGGAGCACCCGGGGAGGGCTCCAGGCATGGGCTGAGGCTGAGCCCGGGGCTG
>NC_034418.1:18191174-18194349 GCF_002078875.1 Numida meleagris | reverse complement strand
TCCATCCCACTGTGCCCATTCCTATCCATCCCTCTCCATCTCACTCCATCCCTCTCCATCCCATTGCGTCCATCCCACTCCATCCCTCCCTCTCCACCCCACTGTGCCCATTCCTATCCATCCCACTCCATCCACCCCCACCCCACTGCGTCCATCCCTCTCCATCTCATCGCATCCATCCCTATCCATCCCTCTCCACCGCCACCCCCCCCTCCCCACCCCAGCACTCACTGGTACCGCCACGGGGAGATGGATCTCTCGTGGGGCTCGCTGTGCAGCCCTGCGCGGAGCTGCAGCGTGGGGCAGGAGTGCTCCCTGCGACGCCGACGCCGTTGGGCGGCCTCCAGCTGCGGCACCAGCTGCACCGGCACGTGCTGCTCCCAGCGCAGGCTGCGGCCCAGGAGGTGCGCGGGGGCCTCGCCGTCCCGCAGCTCTGCCGCGCCGTAGCAGCGCACGTGGGGGTGGTGGTGGTGGTGGTGGTGCGTGGGGACGACGGGACGGCGCAGGCAGCGGCACAGCACCGCGGCGCTCAGCAGCGCCAGCGCTCCCAGCCAGCCCTGTGCGGGGACACACGGAACGTACAGCGTGACACGCGTGACGTGCATCTAACACGCCTGCGCACGCAGGGGTAGCATGCATAGCGTGCATCTAACACGTTTGCGCACACGGGGGGTGCAAAAAGATGCAATGTACATGTGTAGGTATATGTGCATACATACATGTGCACATACATGTTTGTGCATTGCATGCAATGCGCATGTATGTACATACATGCATGTGTACATGTACGTATGTACATACATATGTGCATATGTACATGTATGTACATACAACACAATATGCAACATGTATGTGCAGTAACAGCTACACAAATACACACATGTAATGTGTAGATGCACAGTTATACACACACAGCACACATATAGCACACATGTTATATGTGTGTACAGATAACATATATATACATATATAGCACACTCTTGTTATATGTGTACATATAACTCATACACATATATAGCACACTCATGTTATATGTGTACATATAACTCATACACATGTATAGCACACTTACGTGTGTAGATATAACTCAGATATACAGATATAGCACATGCATGTTACGTGTGTACACAGAACACATGCATATACACATATAACACATTTATCTGTGTACATAGAACACACGTATACATATGTAGCACACGTATGTTACGCGTGTGCACATGTAACACACACATATATACATATATAGTACACTTATGCTACATGTATGTTACATGTGTGTTACACATATGTACATATAACTCATATACATATATAGCACACGTATGTTATACGTATGTACATATAACTCATATATACAACGCACGTATGTTATGTGTGCACATGCAACAAACATATATACATATATAGTGCATGTTTGTGTGTACATACAACAGATATATATTGCACATATATGTTATATGTGTGTACATATACCTCATATATATATAGCACACGTATGTTATATGTGTGCACATACAGCACATATATATACACATATATAGCGCATGCATGTTATATACGTGTACATACAACACATATATATACATATATAGCACATGTATGTCACATGTGTGTACGTATAACACATACATACACACATATAGCACATGTATGTTATACGTGTGTACATAGAACACACATATATAGCACATGTAACATATATAACACATATATGTACATATAACCCACATATATAACACATACATGTACATATAACACACGCCTATATACATATACGTGTTATATATGTATATGTGTTATACATACACACATATAGCATATATATACATGTATCACGCATATAAAACATATACAAATATATCCATACACACACACATTTATACAGACACGCCATGTATGCACACACATATATAACATGTAACACATTTGTACATACATATAACACATAGATATAACACATACAGAACACATCTCAACACACATCTGCACAGACATAACACATATACACCCTGTGCACAAACATACGTGCACACACACAGAGCACACAGACACCCATATAACACACCGATACACACAGCACATGCAGACACACGCGACACATACATGTAACATATATGTAGCATATACACATAGATACGTAACACAATGTAACGTACATAATGCATATATTTGTACCCCAACGCATCTATGCACACATGTAACACGTTTGTGCATACATGCACACGACACCGACGTAGACACACACACACGTGTAATGCATTTCTACATACACACACACACGAAACACCTCTATACACACACACCTACCCTGACATAACACGTCTGCACACACGCAATGCACACGCATCACACATCTGTGCACACAGCCCTATACACACACGCAGCCCCGTGCACACCAGCACGGGCTGCACACGTCTAGACACACACATTTGCACACGCATACGCAGGCACAGCACACCTATGCACACACACACACACACTCTAACACCCCCCCACGTGCGTACGCAGCTCCCGGGCTGCGTGCACGAGCCCGTTTGCACCCACACGTGCCCGTACGCTGCGCGCACACGTGCACACCCCCCGTCCCGTCCCCCCCCCCGCCGTGCCCCCGGCGTTACCATGGGCCGCAGGACGGTGTCGGGGCGCTCCGAGCTGGAACCGGCCTCGGCCCCGAGTGGCAGCGCTGCCGCCGTCCCCGCCTTTATATAGGGTTAGCGCAGGTGATGTACACACACCTGGAAACTCCAGCTCGGGCTGCCTTCCTCCTCCCCGCGGCCGCCGCCACTTCCTTCTCCCGGCGCGTCCCAGCCCTGCGCGTAGGGGAGCGGGGAAAGCTGCACCCCACGGGCCGCGCTCCGAGCTGCGGGGGATGGAGCGGAACCCGGCCCCGCAAACAGCGGAGGCCACGGGGTCCTCGGGATCCCAGCCTAAGGGAGGCGGGGTGATGGCGGATGGGAACCCCGACGTGTTCCCCGGGTAAAGCTCACCCCCCGCCCCCACCCCCTCGGCGCCCATAGGGAAACCGAGCTCCCGTCTCCGAGGATGGGCCGCTCCGCTCACTCGTGCCCCGCGCTGCTCCCGTTGCGCAAGGGCAGCGGTGAAATCACCGTCACGTTCCGGTGCCGCCGCGAACCCGGAGCAGAAATCCCACATTGGGCAACCTCGGAAAGGG
>NC_034418.1:18150484-18190108 GCF_002078875.1 Numida meleagris | reverse complement strand
GCCACTATACTTTCCCAGGGATTTTGGCTCGCTTGCGAGCGATGGCATCCTCCACGGCCTTGAGCTGCTTGAGGAGCTCCTCGCGCCGGGACAGCGTGCTGGACTTGCCCCCCTTGGCGCCCGCGGGGCCGGGCTCTGATGCTTTGCCCGGGATGCTCGTCACTTTGCTGGAGCTCTTGGACTGCGGCGAGAGCTGGCGCTTCCTGCTGGGAGAGAAGGGGCAGGGAGGTGAGATGGGAACGAAGCCCACGGGGGTGGGAGGGAAGGGGGAGGGTGGAGATGAGGCCCCGCTTTAGTAAATGGGCTGGAAGAGAGGGACCCTGAGATGTAACCTCGGGGTGATGGCCCTGAGGGCTGTGCTGGCTCATGGGGGGCCAGCCCTTGTGCTCTCCACCTGTGGGGGGTCCTTCCTGACACGCGACGTCACGCTCCTGTTCTGCTCTGGCAAAGCAATGATGACCCAAACAGCCTCCAGGAGCTGGGAACAGGCACAGACCTAGCACTGGGCCGCCCCTAGGGGAACCTGTCGCTCCTTAACCAGCCCATGGCCGGGACCAGGGCGTGCCAAACCCAGCACGCGACAGTGCCAACCCAAACAGCAGCAGAGGGTCAAGAACCAAGGACGTGGTGAACACCACGAGTCTGCAAAGGCTGAGGTTCCTCTTTAGCACCAGAAAACAGGACCTCAAGGCCAGGAGAGGGACGGGGCTGCGGTAGCTGGGGCTAGATTTTGGTTTGGGAAGACTCTGACACACAGAAGTTGAGGCTCGCTCCTGCCCCAGGCTGGGGAGAAGGGATGACAGGAGTCCCGCCGGCCGGGGGTGCTTGCTCACTGAGATCCCTGAGATGACACCAGGGAAATGCAAAGCAGTGCTGGCTGGCTCGGGGCAAGAAGGACCGAGGAAGCTTTAGGTGTGCCGCTCCACAACCCTTTAGCCAAAGGGCTCAGCGTGCAGCACAGCCCCGGGCCCCTGCAGCCACACATCCAGTTCTGCAGCGGGACATTCCCGGCAGCGGGTGCGGGTTGCCAAGACGTGGACGTGAGCTGGCCACCTGTCACCAGAGGGGATGGAAAAGCACGAAGCGCCAGCCATCACCCACCCGCTCGCACAAGGGCCCTGTTTGAACATCTCCCAGTGGGCCAGGCTATGAAGAAAAGGAACTGGGCACCTAGAGTTCAGCAGCAGAAGGAGCTGCAGTTTCTTCGTCACAGTGCTAGCATGAGGCAGAGGCACTGAGCTCGCACCTAACCCAGTTGGCTCCTCTTGCCGGAACTGACCTCAAGAAACCCCCCCCCGGGCTCCTGCTCGTTTCTGAGCCGGAACAGCTCAGCAGCAGCTTCTGCACGAACCCCTGAGCACCTCTGGCTCCTGCCCAAGAGCTCCGCGTCCTTCCTCTCCCCGTGCGTCCATGGCAACCACTGGAAAATGCTACAGTGGAGAGCCTCAGAGCTGCCCCAAGAGGAGGAACTCAACCGCTGGAGAAGTGGCGAAACGTGAAGGGGCACAAGAGCTTCCCAGGCACGTGTTAAGTCACCAGAAATGTCCACCTTCTCTGTGTGAGCCTCACCTCACCTCACCTGGGAAAGGCTTGAGGAGAGCACAGGGTCTTCTCTGCAGGGCTGTGACTTCAGGGAGACGAGGGCCTCCTGCCCCAAGCCCTGGCTTTGGCTCTGCTGCCCCAGCCTCGTCCCCACAGACCCAGGAGCACGAGCGGGCACTCACCTGTCAGCTTGTGCAGGAGATGGTTTTGGGTTCTGGCCCCTCTGTCGTTCCTGTTTGGGGGATGAGGCTCTCCCAGTTGCCTTCCTGTCGCGAGAGCCTACCAGGAAAATAAGAGGTGAGATGTTCTTGCTCGTCACCGAGCTCGCTGAGGATGCTGTCTGGAGAACCAAACAGCCCAGTCCAGCAGCAGCCAGAAAAGGCTGAGCTTTGCTTGCAAACCCACAGGGCAGGTGCACCCTCGTGCACCAAACTGGTGCTCCGTTATCCCCAGGCAGATTATCCAGTTTGCACGACGGGCGTGCAGGCACTTACGCTGGTCTGCATTAGCCACAGCTAACAGGGTGCAGAGCTTCATGAGACAGCCCAGGCTGAGGATGTTGCAGGTTTGGTCACGGCAAAGTTACAGAAAGGGGGATGTGACGCTCAGGGCACACTCATCAGCTCTGTGCCACGACACTTTTGCACAAGCTGCACGGGCCTCACGCTCACTCAGGGCTTGAGTCCCATATGCCACTGTCTAAAAAAATTTTATCCTGTAGAGCACCATGCAGAGAGAGCAAATTAAGTGCGTAATTATGCCTACAACTATAAAATCAGCACAGTTTGCTAGATCAACTCATTCACCTGTCCGCAGCCCAGCACCTGTGAACTACATCCCAGTGAACTTCAACCTCACCCAGTCCCTTCCATGCTGGGGTAGTTGAATGCAATCAGGTTATTAGCACAGAAATTTCTTCTGGCTAGCACCCAGAGTCAACAAGATACACCTACGGCTGAGACAACAGGGAAAACAACATCACGTGTCAACACTGCCTTGCTACGTCAAAACCAGGCATCTCTGGCCATTGACTCCCCTCTTGTTTTTTTGCATTCAGTCCCTCTCAATGCAGCGTGTCAGCTGGGTTTTCCAAGATGCTAACAGTGCTGCTGAGGACTCAGACAGAGGAGGACACTTGGAAAGCCTGTGTCTTTCTAAACACGCAGGGCAGATCAGATTGTGTCACACGCAAGTGGGGAAATCGTCTCATTTCACAGGATGGATGATGCAGCCAAGTATTGCACTCATCCTGGAGCCTTGGCAGCCCATGCTCCCTCTAAGCACTGCCAGAACCTCTATCAGGAGGCTGAGATCCCATTGTGATACACAGAAAATACAGGGTAAAGACGACCCTGTGAACCCAGCAGTCACATCCAACGCCGTTACAGGAGGATGGGCAGCCTCCACGGGACAGATGGACGTGTACCTACAGCGGGTATGAAAAGTAAGGGCTGCTTTGTTTTCTCGCAGGGAGTTACACAGACATAGTGGAGCCAGGCAGTGGCAAGGCACACCACAAGACAGCTAGGCACGGCCAGGCCCAGGGCTGACCTCACCTCGCTGACTTCACAGGCAGACCGCAGCGTCTCACCACCACCATGTTTTTGCAGCAGGACAGCTAATCCGCCCGCCTTATCGGGGGGTTTGGAAGGGCACATGCCTGCAATTAACCCCTGCAGCAAGGGGACTCCCAGAGGATGCTGTCCCTTGACCTGGGCTGCCTCTGGCAGCGGAGCAGGAGCCCCTCTGAGGGCTGTGTCTCACCTCTGTCGGGTGACAGGTTGGCCCGTTTGGCGGGAGGAGAGGTCGGCCTGTCTTTGTCTCCTGGCTCGTATCTCTTCCTGCTTCCTTTGTCAGCTGCCTAAATGGAACGAAACAGACAGCGGGACTGAGCAGCCACTTCCCTCCAGGGAGGGAAGCAAGCAGGTGATTTCCTGTGACAGGTGCCAGCGGCGCGCTGGCTCACTAACGCGAGCACATCCCCCATGATTAAACTTGGTGCATACCAGTCCCCACCATCACTGGCACCAAGGACAGCAAATGCCAGCGAACTGTGCCTTCCAGCACCCGTGCCAGCCGGTCATTAGGTGTAATTGCACACTCCTCCCCGCAGAGCATGCTTCACAGACTTGATAAAGGTGCCTTACGTCATAGCACAGGGAAGTAGGGAAAACTGCAGCCCTAGACTGCAACGGGGAATTCAGACTGTCAGAAAAAAACACGAACGCTTCAAAACCAGGAACCAACCATGTGATGGGAGCCAACACCCTGCTTTACCACTAAGCCCCACGAGGCCAAACTCTCTCACACGATCCAAGATCGCACCTCTGCCGAAGGCGCTCGACTGGGGCACCGGGCTCAATCCCAGCTGCTGCAGGAGGCAATCGCCACTTTTACCTCCTGACTCAGTTCATGACGTGCCAGCAGTTGGCTCTGGAGCAGGCCGGCAAGAGGACAGCTCACTGGGAGCACGCCTTCAGCGGGCAAGGTCCTAGCGCATGTGGGACCTTCGTCGGCGGCCTTCGAGAAAGCAGGGAACAGCCCTTGAAGCTGCAGCAGGAATGTGCCCCAGGGGAGCCGCCAACACGGTCCCAAGCTCCAGCCACCGCAGGGTGTGTGCTGCCAGACAGGTTCTGTCTGCAGCCTCGCCGATCCCAGCTGCAGACCTACCTGCTGAGCTCATCCTGACAGCACGGAGCCCGCAGCTCCCTTCCTTCAGCCCACGGTCCCGCGGCTGGTCCCATCCCATCCACTCCCTGGACCCCCCCGAGCGGAGGGAATCGCAGCCACCCCTCCTCTCACCTTATTCAAGAGCGTCAGTTTGATCTCTTTGTGAGCGCTGAAGCCTCCCTGCTGGGACTGGGGGGCCGTGGGCTGCTGCGTTTGGAGGAGCTGCTGGGATTTGCCCCCCTGGGTGGGCTTGGCTGATTTCAGCTGAGCAGGCACGTCCCGTTTCCGCTTCTCCTCTTTAGCGCTATCTTCTTTTTTCGACTTTCCTGTTGAAACCAAAGTGCAGATGGAGCGGCTTGTAACCAATGCCTTTCGCCTGCCCTCCCTTTGGGAGGATGCTGCTCCATCAGGGACTGAAAATACCCACACGGTTAGCACTGCACGTGGCCCCAAGGTTAAAAGATCCAGGAAACCATAACTTCCGCAGAGGGAACGCTTAATATAAAGACAAAGAACAAAAGGCTCTCGCCGCTACCTCTGCTGCTGTCTAAAAAGAACAGAGGACGTGCAACCTGATACTGGATCCATCCAGAAGATGGGCTATCACCTTGCAGAGGTGAAAGGGAACAAACAGAGGAGGGGGAACATCAGGCAGAACGCCTGGGCACGAGAAAGCAGCTTTACAGACAGAGCCACACGGATGAAAGCTCCACAGATCTTCCCTTCTTCACGGTCCCACCTGCCTCAGGGGAAGCCTCCGGACTCCCCTAGTCCACATCAAGCCCTTGTGAGCTGCTCGACCACTTTCCAGGGGCCTAGAGCATCACCAAGCTGCTTGCACATCTCTTTCTTTACCCAGGGCCCCTTAGAGAAGAAAAAAAAAAGCAAACCAGGTACCTCTACCTTTCTTCTGCTGCGCCGGGGTGGGGGATCGGGAGCTGGCCGAGGACACAGGGCTGGCCAGGTCGGCATACATGTCTTCCGAGTCGGCGCTGCGCACAGAGCTGCTGCTGGAGGAGGCACTAGAGACAGAAGAAACGCTGCTCACGCTCAGGGACCTGGAAAGAGCCAATAACCCGTTACACTCACGAATGCAACAAGAAGAAAGCATCTGTTTTGATTCTCAAAAACAGAGCGGCCGGGATGTCAGCTCCCAGGGCAGGCTGTATCCAGCGAAAGGACAAATGCTGCCGGGGTGCTGACGCTGTGAAAATCCAGAATGTGTTAGGTGGGAGTCTGGAATTTACTGTTTGTTTATAAACAGGATTAAGGCAACAACTTGAACGGGTCGCTGTTACTCCAGTAAACAAAAAGTGAAAGCAGGGTGTGTGCTACCACGTACATGTCAGCACCATGGCTCAGGTTGTCAGGGTTTCCTGGCAGTGTTTTTGTTGCCTGGTACACATTTATTCATGGAGGCTTTGAACACCTCGAGCCCTACTCCCCAGATCTCCCCGGGGTACAGGAGAGCCCAGCTGCCCGCTCTGAGGATGCACATGCTGTCGGGAGCGGTAATGACAGGGAAGGAAGACTGTAAGATGGCTATCTTCTAGTGGATTCACAACATTACAGGTGTCAGACAGTCCCAGTGATTTAAGAAAGACTTTCTGCTCAGGAACATGCCATACAGGGTGGACTTCCCTGCAGGGGCAAGTCTCCAGCACAGCCATGCCCAGATCCCAGCCAGGTGGGAGCTGGCTCACATGGCAGCCGCTGCCAGGCAGGCCCAGCTGTACGTTAACCCCATGAATATTTACTCAGCCTCTCCAGCAGGTTCTGCAGGCAGGAGCCAGGCTCACTCACTGAAAGCCGGGCTGTGCACAACCGCACGGCCTGCAGCAGCCACAAGGCAGACATGCCCTGCAACGAGCTGCAAAGTCGCTCCCCATGGGTATCCATGATGGACGTGGGAGAAGGGCTCGCTGAAAGCACAGCAGCGACTGGATGAGCCACAGCCTCCTTTGGGAAAGCTGCTGGTTACAGGGCTGCGACAGCAAACTTGGCTTGGGTACAGACCATTTCCTAGAAGTTTCCTCCTTGCCTACACACCTGCAAAAGCAACGAGGGCAGTCCAGTGCCACATGAGCAACACCTGCCCTGAAGTTTTGCACTCGCATCTCCTATCTCAAGCCCTCGTGCAGCGGGGCAGTGCACAGCAAGCGTGCCGAGTGCCCTCTGAACTTCTTGCATCACCCCTGCCCGATCTGATGAACGCGACAACCACGTCGTAAACAAGGCTGCATTTCCGTAAAATAACGCGGATATTGAACCTGGGAGTTTCACAGGGCTCAGATATGAGAATTAACGCTGGGCTGAGCCAAATCCTATTTTATCCACTGGCTTTAGGCGATAGCAGGTCTAGCTGGGTATCTGTACTTCCTCACTGGGAAGCTTCATGTTTCAAGGCTGCCTCTCGAGTTTCAGGGATTCCTGCCTATGAGCAGATGCAAGATGTCTGAAGGAAGGACTTGAAAGAGGTTTATCTACTGACTCTTTACTGGAGGGAGTTAGCTGTTTACAAACCTCACAGACTAACAGCCATCGAACTAGTCACTCGAGGCTAAATGCAAAGGGAACTGGTCATGCAACTTTACCAGCAAAGCAAAAATATCATTAGCGGGGCCCTTTAGGTGTTTTCTGACCCACCTTCCTGCCAGGCCCAGCATCTTCCCTAAGGATGTTCAGTAACTGGAGGGAGCAGAGGTTTAGAATTGCAAAGCTCCGCAGACCAAAACTGTTACCTTGTAAATAAATTAATATGTGGGGTGGTTTGGTTTTTTGTTATGTTCCCCCCCCCCCCCCCCCTCTTTCCCACAGCAAGACAAAATGTTAAGCCAAGCCCCGGACCTCAGGAGAAACAGCTTTAGTGATGGTTTAGGTAAACACGGACAGTTCAGCACACGACAAATTATTTCCTTGATGAAGCTACAAGGTCTCTACTGCGATTCAGGACTCAGGATTCATAATGCCACAAGAAGGAACATGTCCACAGCAAGAAGGAACAAGCAGGAACACATCCTGCTCGCCTACAGCTGCTGATACTGGAACCTAGAGAGAGCCTCTGCTGCGAGAAAGCACAGATGCTAACAGTTACAACGTGCTGCTACGAAGGGCCAAGGCTGTACCTGGATTTCCTGGATCCAGACGGGGAGTGGGAGGCTGAGGCAGACGACGATCTGGAATGAGATCTGGAGAGAGACCGAGACAGGGACCTGGACCGGGAGCTGGAGCCGCTGTAGCTGCTGGCGCTGCCGCTGATGCTGCCGCTGATGGTCCGCCTGCAACACAGCCAGCAACGCTCACCTCGCTGCAACCAGCAACATGGGGCTGCAGGACGCTGCCTGGGGACAGCTGGAGCACAGTGGCAGCACACTGCCCCTCTGTATTGTCTGAAAGAACAGTGCTTGGCAGATGGAATTGGTTTGGATGCTCTTCTCGGCATTGTTTTCCCTCCACCTCCTTTCTGAGCAGTAGATGCTCTGTGCAAGACTGAATTATGCCAGTCAGAGCCAGAGGAAGGATGAGCTAAAGCTGCTTAATCCCATACTGACACCAGGAGCAAACGCTTCCTATGGAGAAAAATTCTCACTGCGGAACACAGTGGGACTGCCTTGTATTTCAGGCTCTCTACATAACCACATGCATTTTTTGAGTAACACACCAGTGCTGACACAAATAGAGCTGTCAGAGTGAATGGCAGTGGGCTTTGGGTAGGTATTTGCAAGAAAAAAAAATATCAGCACACTAAGAGTGGGATATAGAAGAAGGGAAAATCTGATTAACTAGTGAAATAGAAACTAGAATGGAAGGAGCTTCTATGGAAAAGAAATGGTAGCCATCAGTTTCCACCTATGGAAAAAACTGCTTAGCTCCAGCCCTTCTCTTCACCTACTGGTAAGAAACAGGAGATGTAATCCCATGCAAAATTCAGAACTGATTCAGAACGCTTCCAAAAACCCGAATGCACAGCAGATGTACAGCCTCCTCCAAAACACACTGCTATACAGTGATCCAAAGCAAACCACGTGTGTCTTACTGCAGGACAGCAGGCTGCACTCTGC
Source organism: Numida meleagris (assembly GCF_002078875.1). Classification (NCBI taxonomy): domain Eukaryota; kingdom Metazoa; phylum Chordata; class Aves; order Galliformes; family Numididae; genus Numida; species Numida meleagris. The sequence continues at coordinate 18,181,835 of NC_034418.1, read as the reverse complement.
TTCCCACCCACCAAGCTTTCATTGCCAAAGCACACAGCTATTGCACCGGGATTCAAAGCTCACAGTGCAAGAAGGATGCTCAAAGAGTTTCAGCTGTGTTCTGCTGACTCAGTGTCTCTCCAAGAACAGGCAATGCTACCTGCATTTATTCCGTAACACTTTAAAATACAGAACAGATTAAGACAGATAAAAAAGATTTACATAGAGACGAGCACTCCTTGCTTGAGCGCTATCAGAAGCTTCTCTCATTTCAAATGCAAAGGGAAGAGCACAAGACAACAAAAACAATTAGAGGACAGACAGAACAAGCCCCTTGAGACATTCAGACACATGGCAGGATGAAGCCAGGAGGAGAAAGCAGAGCACAGGAGCCTGCAAGCTGTGCTTGGGCTCAGAGGACACAGCACTGCTGGATGCTGCTGGACCAGCTCTATCTTCCCATTTCCTTCCCACCCCAGGAAACAGATTTCTCCTTTAGTACTGAAGAGCCCTTGTAACAGGTACTCTAGAGACAAGCTCAGGACTTGCTCTATCTTCCAGGAGATCAAACCTCACTCCACCCCACAGCTTTCTTACCTCCTGGGTGGAGTCCTGGTCTGACGTTCCTTCCTTCTCGCCTCCCTATTATCCCCTGGTTTGGCTGGCTCTGGTGCAGCTGCTGTAATTTTAGTGAGCGGCTGAGGGACTGGAAGGGCAGCTAGTTTCTTCACTGATTTTTCACTGTAAGATCAAATTTTCATACGCACAATCAAACTCGGAAGGTGAAGAACACAGGCATTTTCTAAAGTGATGACATGCACTGACACTTGCTGCTGGACAATCACTGCAGAAAGCAAGCTCATTTCACCAAGCTGCTCTTGGACAACACAGATCTGCAAGGGATCTGTTTTCTCTACTCTCCATCAAGTCACCTCCTCAGAGACAAGCTGCTACAAAGCAGCACATTTTGGAGATATTTTCCTACTTGCCAATCAACTAATGAAGCAGACCGTGCGGAACCTCTGCTGTTCCTTATTCGAGTCGATGCTTTTTTACCTTGCAAAATACTTGATGCTAACACCTTGCACTGCTGTGCACGGCTTTTGTCATTTTATCCAGCACCCAGCATGTGAGCTGGGGATCACTGAGGCACCGCTCATTTTGGGGCTCAGAGCATTCCAACCCCTGCTCTAGTAGCTGGCTGCTGCTCAGCATCCCCAGCAGTGCTGTCACACCTGCTATTAACTGGGGAGGAGGCAGCTGCCTGCATACTGAAATAGAGACTGCTCATTCCTCTGTCTTTAAGAATATCTCAGCTCATTCCCTGAAGAACATGGGATTAAGTGCATGCAATGTGACACAGCCAAACCAATCCCCCTGCTAGTGCAGGTTGCTGCCCGGTGTCACTTGTTACCAAACCAGCACTTCACCGCATGCTGGAAGGGTATAGAGACATTGCTGCAGGCAGAGAATGTGTCCTTAAAGGGTTGACCCCTGAGATGAGAAGAAAAAAAATAATAAAGCAGGTTGGGGAGGTACAAGAAGCGTGGCAAAGGGCATTGTCCCATATTCTGGAGGATTCAGGGGGATTCCCATGGTGTAATTGATTTGCAGGTGACCTTAGCAGTGGTGACATCACTATGGTGTTGTGACACTCTCCAGCGTATCCGTAACTTGCTATGTATGACAGCAGCTTGTGAAACCCCAACTTCAGGTATTCAAAAGAGCAGCATACAAGAACTATACAAAAAACAGTACTCAACTATTCACAGTCTGCCCAACAAGCAGCCTCAGAGCCACAACACTGTTTTAATTTGTCTCCAGCATTAAAAGCAGATGAGTCTGGATCACTTCGTTATTCTAAGGATGAGCATTAACTAAAACTACAGTAGATGCACGAATTAGGCTTGCGCAGAGCTCCTGTATAAGCATTCTGCACACACAATATTTAAATAGCAAATAAGTAGCAATTTAAATAGTGAATATGCATTTCAACCCTCATGTATACGTACAATACTGAAGGATACTTGCACAGCGTGACTTGAATTTAAGATGTGAAAGTGCTGCCATTTAATCAGCTATGCAAAGCTAAACACGACTCGATGCAAGTCAAGTTTTGCATCTTCCATTTCTTCCTTAAACTGTCAGGAAGGTCAGAAAGGTCTGACTCGGGTCAGGAATTGGGCTGCTGCTTGGAAGCTTTTCTGTGCTGCGTTATCCAAAGGGATACGAAGCCTTACCCTTTACCAGCAGGTGGTAACAAGTCTCCTTTAGTCTTTGCAAGTGGCTTGTGTGGAGATGGTGTTGGGGAAGGAGAGGGTGACGATGAGAAGGACCGTGACCTGGAAAGGAAGAAGACACCAGATGCTGTCACTCATCCAGCACCCCGGATGTTGTCACTCGGTGATTCTCCTTACTGGCAAGACTGGAAGTGCCCTCCTTGCAGCTCAGTACTTGAGATACCTTGGTGACTTGCTTTCTGAAGAACCTTGACTCCACTCATTTGGAGTGCTCCTCACTCTCCCACCTTCAGAGAGAGGAATGCTAATCTCAGTGTCCTGAATGCTTGGCATTGTCATACGTGGAACGGGGTGGTGAGGGAATGTCAGCCTGCTCTGTTACAGAGATGTATGCGCTGGCGGCTGGAGTCTCTCCTAGGAGAAATCCCCTCTCCAAATGAAGCCAAGCACTCCCATCAACTAAACGATTCACTCTGAGGCTTGGTGCAATTTCAGCTCTGAAAGGGTGCCTATCTAGGGAGCCAGTTCTCCTACTATGCATATTCCAATTTGGGAAACTGTCTGCAGGGGCAAGGAAGTGGCAGGGTTATAAACATGCCTGTGTTTAATTAGTATGGGACACAGGATTGTTACTTTGAAGTGTCAGGACTATCACAAGACAAAACTGCATGGACTGCTTTATTAAAGAAACGCGATTTGCCTCTTTAAATATCAATTCCAGTGCAGCAATAGAAAAGAGATGCCAACAACTTCCAATCATAAAATGCAAATGATGGAAACATTAATCTCAGCCAGGCTCCTACAACTGCTGGGTTACCACAAGCATGGGAAACAGCCCAGCCACAGCAGCAGGGTACACGTGGGTGGGAGCACTGGGGAGAGCAGGGGGTGGCTGACACATCTGCTTCATTCCACAACTGAAGCAGCAGGCTGCCTCGCAGTCTCTCGTGTTTCCCTCGCTCAGGAGCGGATCCAACATTTCATTTCAAGAGCCGGCTATTTGCTTTCAAGTAGCACCAAAAGAAGCAGCTAGCAAGTGTTTGGGAAACAGGACCCAATTCCTTTCAAACCCATTACCTGGACCTGCTGCCTGAGAAAGAGCTGTGTCTTGAAGAGCGGCTAGAGTAAGAGCTGTAAGAGGACGATCTGGAACGAGATCGTGAGGAGCCTGAACCAGAATAGGTGGACGACCGAGAAGAGGACCTGCAAGAAAAGCATTTCATTCAGTGCCTCTTGAGAAGTCCTGAGAGACCAAGGTACACTCCTTCCAAGTTTCCAAACACTGCTCTGAAAACGCCTCTCCTGGAGGGCCTGCCAGCACTGCAGCCTTTCCTCAGTCCCCATCCCACCTTTTCTCTAAGGCATGATTCTGTTGCTTCTAGCCCCCCTGGACAGGCTTCCCTTTCCTTTAGCTAATGACTTTCCATCCCTTTTTGAGAACTCCTAGCACACAGCTTTACATCTTTGCCCCAGGCAATCCCCCCCGTTAGGCTGGGTCACACATGTAGGAGAAAACAGAAAAATCAACAGTGCAGCAATTCCAGCGAAAAAAAAAAACCTATCTGCTTCAGGAGGGCTTTGGTTTATAGATCTGTATCTTCAATTCACTGTGTTCCTCATTCTCCTCTGATACATTTTTTCCTCTTTGCAGGAGCTTCAAGTTCAAACATTTAAAGGAAATGGATCCAGCTTATGCCTCAGCTCTCTTAGATGCAGGGCACTTTTTTTTGTCCTTTTTTCTCTGAGAAGTGGACTTCATCTCCCATGCCCTGATTTCTCAGCTCCTCTGCACCTCCAGGGCTCCTGTCAAGCCTCCATGAACCCAGTGTTCTTCCCCTGGTAGCAGCATGCTTTTCCTCACCTGGGCTCGCCTCATCTCTCCAGCACTCCTCGAGTGAAGAGGCACCAATTCCTACAGCTTCCAGCTCCTTTTACTCTAAGGGTCAGTTTTCACCTTGGACAGCATCCCTAAAGACTTATTTTTCCCAAGGACACACTGCTGCTTAGCCTCCAATACATCACAGCTCTTCCCAGCACCCACGGCTACGTGACCCCCCCCTGCCTTCCATCTCACCATACACCAGTGTCCACCGCAGCGACCGAGCAGCAAGTCTTGAACTGCCTCCCCAAGCACCTCAATGTCTGCTAACCAGAGAGGCCCACCGCATTCCCTGGTGCACTACCAAGGCTTGGATGACACGCTTTCCCCCCCCCTACCTTGAAGAGCCAGAAGCGGAAGCTGAAGAAGCAGAGGTTTTCCGGCGCCTACGGGCACGGCTGGGAGAGACAGACAGCCCCAGTTTCTTTTTGGGGGACTTGGATCGGCGCCAGGGGTCCTTCCATTCGTCTGCTCTCTTGGACTGAGCGGTGGCGATGGCGGAAGCCTCCTTCTCCTTCTTTGGTGGCTCAGGCTGACGGCTGGAAAACAAAAGAGGAGTGAAGTCCCTGGGATCATCTTAACTCGTAAGGCCGATAGAAACACAGGTCCAGAAATTCATCCTACGCGCTTGGTACTAGCTTTTAATCTCTGCTGCAGGATATGCAGCATCATTTTCTGGCAATTAAGCATTAGAACAGCCGCTGTAAACAAAATAGCTTTGTAAACCTGTGACTGAAAGTGCTCAGGAAAGCAGTACCCGCAAGTTCCGTGAACTGCTCCCTTAGAGCAGCAACGTGCCAGCTGGTTTCAGCTTCAGCTCCTTGCTTCCAAGGAGCAGACACAAGCACGTGCCAGAGGGAAGGGACCCAGAAAGCTGCTTCTTTCACCTGCACCAGGTGGTCAGAGCTGGAGCAACTTCAGCCTGAGGGGCAGACCCCAGCGCAACGAGAACGCGAACCAGACCTAGACTGAGGATGGACTCGGAGTGGGCATCTGAGCCATCTCCTCAGCATGGCAACTACCACAAGCAGCCAGGAGGCACTAGGAGAAGAGATTCAGCCTGAGTTCCTCTCCCCCAGCTCCCTTATCGGAGCATCACGTGGGGCTGTCACCAGCCTCACCCCAGCCAAGATGCACCAACGTGCTGCTTCTACCTTCACCGAGGGGACGGTTACCTCGTCAGCTGAGCAGGAAGCAGTTTACACTTGGCTGTTTATCACCCTATTATTCTCTAGGTGCTTCTAAACACAGCTGAACACGTGCTCTCCTGCTCCTGATAACACTGAAGACTTGACGGGGCACCCTCCCTCTCTCCCCTTCCCTTCAAGGGCTCTTGCTGTGTTTAACCCCTTTCTTTGCTCCTCTGTCCTTCCATTCTCCCCCACAGCCCTGTGAATACCATTCAGCCCTAACTTCTCAGCATCACCAGATAGTTCCTTAATGAGTTTCTTCAGGCCCAGGCTTTATCACATCTCTTATCTGTGGATGATTTAACCTGGGTTTTTTCCTCAACCCTTACTCTACCATAAACGTGACTGGTCAATTACCTGCTCGTAACCTTCTTCGTCAGGTTTTAGGCAAAGTTTATGCTTGCTTAAAGGTTTATGAAGTCTATTGCACTCATCAAATTACCTATATAATTATGTATTTATTCCTTTTCTCCAAATAATGAACCCTCTCACTCGGAGGACCGGGGAGGGAAGGCACTTCCATCTCCAGGCTCAGCCAGTACCACCCTATTAGTCACACCACTGTGAAGCAACCACTCCCCACGCGACTTCCTCTACCTTTTGAGATAAAAAAGCAACCTCCAAGTTTTCTAATAATTCCGTGGATTGCGTTTCTTGCCACAATACTTTTCCAACAGACACGGGATAATTAAAGCCCGTCATTAGCAGCCTGCTCTTCCCTTTGAAGGCTTCACCTGGCACTAAGAAGCCTCACCAGCTCCTTGTTTGGTAGTACCCCAAATTGCCTCAGCACACAGTTGAACTCCTACAGCCTCTTGCCAAACTCCACAACTCGTATGTGACGACATCAAGGGACAGCACAGCATCCTATCCTTTCCCTATCTTCCCAGAATTAACTACGCCAATTTTACGGTTTGTCCCTCCCCTATCTCTGTCAGTGTAGAATTTAACAAAAGAAGAAATTACTCTTTCATGTTCACCTGCCCCATAATTCCCATTCCAGCCTCACAAGGTGATGCTGTGAGGATGACGTACCAGCACGCAGAACTGCTGACTGCCTGCTCAGAGTCCCAGGCAGGCTATGGCTCAGCATGATTCACCAGAATCTTGGTTTAGCCCCACCATCCTTTCCCGTATTGCTCTACCATACCCCATTTAACGTGTTATTTGCAGTGGGCTGGTCTCGTTTTCCCACATTACATCTGCAACTATATCTGAGTATCTAATCAGGGAGGAAAACCGTGATTCTGAACACAGGGCTGAGATAGACCCGACCTACTATGCATACTCTGATAACACTGCATGGCCGTAGCCAGGACTGAGCCCTCGTCCCAGCAGATTTGAGGTTATCTGGCCTCTGGAGTATCTTCAAAGCAACGAAGCACAAAGCAGGAAGAAAGGAGGTAAGGTTCGGCCTACACACCTCATATCAAGCTGTGGGTTAAAGGGCAACAGAACGGAGGAGGAGAACACTATGGGAGGATGCTACTGAACAAGGCCAGACTGCGTGTCACTCTGATGTCCTCTCCTTGGGGACGTGCTTTGGGAGATGCAAGGGGAGCATTCTGCTGGCACAGCTGGGCAGAGAGGCATGGTTTCCACCTCAAGACTCGGCAAAAACCTGCTGAGGACCTTTTCACAGCACTTAACTCTAGACCTTGGGTACGAGCTTGGAGCAAAGGCGACTCTGAGAACAATTCCCATTACTTGCACCTATTAGCTGGTTTGATGCAATTCTCTCTTGATGAGGTCACTTTCCAGAGGAGAGGTTTCTTCTCCAGGAAAACCACAACAGAAGGCCTCATTTCTGGGTATGCTTTGGCTTTTGACTCAGCAGCGAATGTGTCACCACACTACAGCCAAGAAAGAAAGATGATGCTCGTGTCAGGGCATTATCAAAGGCTTTCCTCAAGAGTTACTTGCGTGCCCAACATGTACCATCACCACATGAACTTGTTCAACTTAGCACAAGGGACTGCTATCCGATGCCATTTGGCTCCTGTCCTGCAGTGGAATTCAGGAGTCAGAATCGAAAGTGAGCATGAGCAAGTGCCGAGATCCTTACCATCTGCCTTGGAGTAACATCTCAATTACAGCCTGCACGAGTTTCCCTGCAGAGACCACCACGGGCTGCTGGGCTTTAAAAACGTGTTTGATCCTGGGGAAGGCTCTGTCTGCACTTTCACTCTGGGTGGTTTCCACTTCCCATCCTGGGCTGGACCTGGTGTTTGACAGAGCTCTCTGTGAGCCAACTCAACTCCTTGGTTGAAGAGGGAGGAGCAAACAGAACGAAGCCCCAGTTTGGAGCTGGGTTGGTGAGTCTTAGCAGCATGGAGGGACTGAACAACTGCTGGAGCTGGCACAAGGCTTACAGGGAGCTTGGCTGGTGAACCAGGAGGTCAGCTCCTGCAATTGACACAAGCTCATCCTCAGACAACATTCAGCCAGCTGCAGGCAAACCTGCTACCAAAGCACCTCTGTACATCCAAGTCTCCTTTTTCACCCAATGGCAGTTTTCAGGAAATGCTTAGGAGTGCCTTTGAGAATTAACTCCCTCATTAGGTAGGTATGCCAAGAGGTTAAATAAATGACAAAGGGAATAAAAGGGACCGATGAAGCCCAACCAAAAGCAGCTTCCTTTCCTTGCAGAGCCCAGAGCAGCAGCATCCTATGTCACCAGGGCACGAGCGATGATCGCAGAGCGCAGCTATTTCCGAAGCCCATTTTAACCTTAAAATAACTAAATGCTTTATTTTCCAGAACGAACACGTGAGTGCACATTTGGCACCGGGATTTAATGACAGCCATCGAGCGGAGAACTGAAGCTGAACGCGGCTTTGGCAAGGCGAGGAGGAACAAAGGTAACAGCGCTGCACGGCGCGGCCCCAGCTCCCACCAAAACCCGGCAGGAATTCAGAGGGGGGAGGAAAATCGAGCTGGGTGCCCCCAGTCCTGCTCGTGTGCCATGCAAGTGACGCCGAAGCGCTCCTAATCTCAGCCGGAAAATGAGCTTCCAAGGGAAAAGTGCTTCCTTCCTTCCCTCCCCGCGTGACACCAGCAGCACGGGTAACGCACATCTTATCGGCGCCCGGTGACGTCAGCCTGGCTCCGGGGCTGCTGTTTTGGCTGCCACTTCCAGCTCAGTCTTCTCCGAGAGGAAAGTCCGGCCATGACTTCAAGCCGCTTCTTTTCTCGCAGGAAAGCAGAGGTTGTGTCACCGGCACAAGTTTTCCTTCGGTGTCGGTGGAATTTTCCAGAGGAAGTGAACTCGAGGAACGTTTGCAGGCTCGTTAAGGGCTCTATAATTCCTGCAGAAGAAGCTCCAGCCGTGCGTGTGCACGCTGGCCCATCTTCCATCTCAGCACAGTGAAGTCACTCATCCCTGGCGCTGGTAACGAAGGACACCGGCTCCCAAAAGCATCCAGCCCGGGTGGCCGTGGAGCTGGGGGAGCGTTAGCAGAGGTTTTGCTTTTCTCAAGAGCTTTCCATCTCCAGCCGAGTAATCAGTTGCTTAAAAAAAAAATAATAATAATAAAAAGATTTCTTCAAAGCCCGACGGGGAGAGGCTTTGAAATTAAATAGCTGGAGATATCATCTGAACCTCCAGGATGAAATCATCCCAGTGGGCAGATAAACCTATCTGCGATGAGATCTGCCCCGAGGGCCGAGCATTTGATGCCTCGAGAGCCTTCCTGAAATGAGAGGGACCCACATGCAGAGATGCTCCCAACTCTGCAACGCTTTAATAAAATCCAGTGTGTGGGATCGCTCCGGTAACTCCGACTCCAAAACGCCAAAGAAAAACGCATTCCTTGAGATCCATATCTGAGTCGCTCCATGCCCTTCTTCGTACCGAGGTGCGGTTACGAAACCCTTCTCCTTTTGCTGCAGATGTGGAGGCACAACCTCAGGAGCCACGAAGAGCAATCAAAGCTCCAGTCCATGGTAGCGCTCCGCGGAGAACTTGGACGAGTTTTACCAAGTTGGTCTGCAGAGAGGTTTTGTTATCATCCATTTCCCGAATGGAGTGGGAGAATAAAGAGAGGTTGCCTAACCAGGCTCCAGGCTGGAAGCTGCACCCCGAGAAACGAGGATCCTTAATAAGAGCATCTTCTTCCCCCCAGAATCCCACGATCTACCTGAATGACAGCTGATCTGTACAGAGCTGCTTCCAGCAGAACTCAAAGCAAGGAGCAGACCTGGTGCTACGGGGAGACCACCAGCAGCTGCCAGGAAAGATGAGAACGACCCTCAGGACTCCAAATTCTTCCAAAAAATAAGCTCAGTCAGCCTGTGATCTCACACACACATACTCTCATGAATCACTCCATTTGCATTCCCTACTTTTTGCCACTCCTTTATCTAATCAGCCTCCCTCTAACACTTTCTAACTTGCAAGCCCTGGGTAACCTGCGCTCATTGATTTCAGACTCCAGGGTATCCTGCTCATTAACGTGAGCACTCCAGGGACTCATAATGGCCTATTACAGAGACAACGTGAACCAGCTTGAACAAAAATGCCAGGGAGCTCTGAAAAGGGAACACAGCCCCTTGTCCCAGGGCCCACAGCACTGTACGCATCTCACAGCCAGCGACTGCCACCACCTCAACAGACGCAGGGAGAAGCACCACGCTCCTTGCTGGAAGGGCTTCTGAAGGATTTGTGGTTCCCTACAGAAGAGCTGCCCTTTCTGACATTGCTTTCAGTGTTAGCCTCCCCACTGGCAGGCGTTATTTATATTTTCTTAATGGCTGCCTAAGTGCACTGCATTGACAGCCTCTAACCCAGCCGAGGAAAACTTCCTTCCAAAGAGCTCTGCTGCAAGCCCAGTAAGCACAGGGCAATGCACACGAGTTCACCAGGACACAACCTCTTCCTGGGGACCTGGGAGCTGCTGGTATCTCCTGCGTGCACTCAGAGATGTCTCTGAGCATCCTCCTCACCCCATCTGCACCGGTGTCCTGCAGGTTTTGGGCACCGGATCCTGGGCCCAGATGGAACTTACCAACACGGGGACAAACCTCGTGGAGAAGTGCAGACAAGCAGTTTCTCACCTTAACCTGAAGGTTCAAAGCACAGCCCGCAGCACCCCATGCGTGGAAAACCCCGCACTTCTCAGGGTGGGAAAGAACCTGAGGGCTGCCTTGCTGACCACAGCACAGGATTATTTCCTCTCCCTTCCTTCTTATAGGGAACCACCAACCCAGCAGGGCGGTGACCCCGGGGCACTGCCCTGGCCAGTGGGCCCTATGCCTTAACGCTGCTCAGTGCTTTGGAAAGAAACACTAACAAGTCCCACAACAGCAAGTGCGTTGCTTAACGCCCTGCTGAAACAATCAGATTCACTCAGATGATGACAGGATAAAGACCTATGCAACAACAGAAGGATTAAAACATGTTACTATTTCTGTGTGCAGGGTTGCAGCTGAAAGCCAGCAGCTCCACGGCTGGATCCAGCGCTCGGGCTGGAACATCTCGTCCTGCTCCAAGTCAAATCAAATCCTTCATGCCAACTCTACTCCAACACGCTTTGCACAACAGTGAACTACACTGGCAAGAGATAGATACAAAGCTGAAACCTGGTGCTCAGCAAATCCAGGCACAGCCTGCGGCCCCAGAACTTGTTCTGGAGATGGGGAGCATGGGGCCAGACAGCCACGTTATCCCTCCCATGGATCACAAAGTGTCCCGGCTTGTTTGAGTGTTCAACGCCTGAGGAGGGAGGAGGAGGAGGAACAATTTTACTGGCGCTGCAATCTCAGACTGTAGACTTCTTGGAAAGCTCACCTCAAGCTTGGGAAAAAAAACAAGCAAGCATAAAGCAGCAATTACTCTCTCCTTCGAGAAGGCCTGATCCTCGTGTGCCAATCCCATGGGAAGCCCAAGTGCTGCAGCCTCTTCTTTCAAAAGGCTGAAGGAGAAACATTTGCAGTGCGTGTTTGTTAAATTCCAATCTTCCTCATCTGCAGCAAACATGATGCAAGGAAGTCCTCTGGTTCCCTGCTGTTATCAGCCTTAACTGCTGCACGTTGTTTAGAGATGAGATTAAAGTTTCCTGTTTTCAGTACAATCGAAAGGGAACTTGTTCTCCTGTTTCAGGCATTTGCTTTTCAAGTTGTCTTTCATCCCTTTCGACTCCATGTTCTGCACACACACGGTGATGAGGGCACCTGGGAGGGGCAGGCCTGCCAAAAACTGGGCTCCAGCAAATGGGGAAAGCACAGAGGCTATAAATAGAGCAGCAGGTGAGTGCTGTGCTGCTATCGGCTGTCCTGCTACCTGGGACACGTAAACCAATTGCAAACCTTTTACACATTAAACAAACTCGGGAACTGTTTGATGCCAAGGTGCCAAAAACAGAGCCTCTGCAGCCCAGCCCAAAGGAAGGGATGTGGGGGAAAGGTGAGGCTGCTCCAACGGGCACCAGGTGAAGCCCATCCAAAGGCTGCGTGGGACAAAGCCACGCTGCCTGGAGAGGTGCTGCACCCTGGCTGTGATAAGGACTTTGGGGTACGCAGCGCAGGGGAACAAACTGCTGGACATGGTGATGTCTAGTGCCTGGTTTAGTGAGTGGCAACTCTACCAAGCTGATCTTTAAGGTCCCTTCCAACCCAAGCCATTCTATGAATCTGTTCTGTGACTCTGCGTCTTCTCCAAAGCAGTGGCAATTGAGCTACTAGCTGCCTATTCAACACCAAGAGATACAATGCTTCTTGCTGACAGCCTTCACACAGCATGCATGAAGTCCAAAAGAAAGCCCTGTGTGCTCTACCTCCCTCCTGGCTTTCTGCCTGGCCCTGCAGACACCCGCACTAGGCTGAGGGCACTTACAATTGTAGGTTCTCTGTGATCCGCTTCTAGAAATAACAGCAGACAACGAAGAAAGCAAGCAGGCCCATCAAGGACTATTTTCAATTTACCAAGACATCACTCAGATGGCAGGGAGGCTGTGGCACAGGCTGTCGTGGATGCCCCATCCCCTGTGCTCAAGGCCACACTGGATGGGGCCATTGGCTGCCTGACCTGGTGGATGGCAACCTGCCCACAGCAAGGGAAACGTGATGATCTTTAAGGTCCCTTCCAACCTAAGCCATTCTACGATCCTATGAAGCCTTAACTTCAAAAGGTTGTCTTGGAGTTACAAGGGGCAGCCCACAGCTCACCTAAGTGATGCTTACAAGAGAGAGGTGCACGCAAGGGAAGCACGTAAAACCACAAATGCCATAAATCCCATCTCCCAGCTCACACAGATGGTTACAAGAGGCAAGATGGGTCTCAGATTGGCCAGCTCGGCCACTGCTCCTACCCAGCACACCCTGGGCAGTGCTGACAGCGAAAGCTCCTCCACCAAGCCCTACTCGTGACCCTGCACAAGTGTCAAGGGAGTCAGACTGGCAATCATGGGCACGGTGACTCAATGCCTAACGCCCTGCCAATCAGCTGATGTTGCTTTCGCCATCATCATCACATGGACAGTGAGATCTCTTCCATCACTGACCCAACGAGAGCACAAACCAACAGCAAATGTGTAATTAAGGGCACAAATTAGGGTTGTAAGTGAAGATTACAATTAAATGTAGTTCCCCCTATTACTATAACCATTCTGACACTGTTACTGCATCAAACCACTCACGAGACACAGTCCCGGTGCTCTGAAACTGAGATTTCCACTTGAAAAAAAACAAGGGTCATCACGAAAGATCACTTTTCCCATCTAGCACTATAAACAAAAACTCTGGGTCAGATTCAAGACTAATCCTTTCTTTTACCCAACAGCACACAAATCCACGTGGCATCTTGTTGCTGGCCTTCTTAGCCCTGTTCAGCATTAAAAGACACTCCTTATGCTCATGATGTTCTCCTCCAGTGCTCAAGAAGCAAAATACACTGTCCAGAAAGAGAAGCTTCAGTATGTCTCAGGGAATACAGCTTCCCTATGCCCCTTCTGCCCCAATATTCACATACACACACTTGTGCACCCAAATGTTTCTCAACACACCATCACAAAGCTCTATCTGCCTCTAGTTTCCAAGGTCCTGACGCTGCTGATCAGTTTTCCTGAACATGTGTTACAGCAGGAAATCTCATACTTTTCCCTTATTCTGAACCAAAAGGTGTTGCAACATTAGAACTTTCCATGAGATAAGTTCTATGTTTATACAGTGCTTTACAAACATGCCTCATACACAGTATGTATGTCACTGTACTGAAGGAAATGACTAGAAAACTCATTTCAAGACATGTAATCCTCTTACCTTTTCTAACCTCTGTTTGGAACTTTATTTACTGAAGTGAGTACAGTTCCAAACCAGCTTTGATTTGTGGTCAAGGCCACAAAGAGTCACGCCCATCCCCAGGACTCTCAGCACTGGGGACTCAGTCAGCCTTCCACCACAAACCCCAGCCCCACGGACAGGGACAAGCTGAACATCTCTGTACCTCCAGGCCACAGGACTGGCACTCTGCTCCTTTCAGAGCCCGGTTACACAGACTGCTGCATATCTGATGTTTTAGCTCCACTTAGTGGCCAGCAAGGCTCACACGAAGCGTCGCCTTGCTCTTGAAAACACGGCTTGATTACAGAACTACAGACAACAAACAGCAGGTCCAGAAGGACAGAGGTGAGGCCCTGGCACTGCTGCCCGGAGAGCCGTGGGTGCCCCATTCCTGGAGGTGCTCAGGGCCAGCTGGGATGGGGCCCTGAGCAGCCTCACTTCACAGAGGGGCACCCAGCTCAATTCAGGGGTGAGAACAGGATAGGCTGTGAAGTCCCTTCCAACCTAAGCCATTGTATGATTAGCACCACCCCAGTTAGAACGCAAAGTGGGAATTCAAGGCAACGCTTACCTTGGTAGCAGCGGGGACCGGGGCTTTGGTTTATCTTTGTCCTTGTCCCGGTCCCGGTCCCTGTCCCGGTCTCTGTCCCGGTCCCGGTGCTGCCTGTCCTTCTCATCTCTCTTCACCCGCTCCCTCTCCCGTTCCCACTCTTCTTTCCTCCGCTGCCGTTCCTTGTCGCGCTCCCGTTCGCGCTCCCGTTCCCGCTCCCTTTGGCGTCGCTCTCGCTCCCGTTCCCTCTCCCTTTCTCGTTCCCTCTCCCGTTGTCTGTTTTCTCTTTCCCTTTCCCGTTCTCGCTCTCTTTCCTTTAAAAAAAGAAAGAAATCGCTGTGTCATGGCAGTAGCGTCTACCACAGGGCACGGTGAGGTGCCCAAGTCTCAGGCTGCACTCAATCCCATGTGCCCTCCCATGTTAGAACAAAGTACTGAGATAAATCCAGAGCAGGGAGAGCAGATAGGAACAGAAGCACCGCATCACACTCATCACAGTTGTAATTTTCAAAGGCAACAGGCAAAGATTACTTTTGCTTATTATACCTATTAGGGGAACGTATTGATGTTTGCAAGTATTTCCTCATAATGCGAATGTTTATACCGAGCTAATTAACTTTAGAAACAAGCACCATGAAAATAATTGATGGCACACGAGATGCAGCAACGGCGAGGACAAGGCTCCTGTCTCTGCAGTGCTTCTGTAAGAAAAAAAGGTCATACAGCAAAGGAAAGCCACTTTCTTAAGGACATGATGAAGACCACTGAAAAGCGTCCCAGCGAGCAGGAGTTTCTCTTTTAGACACTACTCTCGAGGCAGTACAGCTTGCCAAAGGATGAGCAGGGAGAGGGTTCACAGCCTGATTTCCATTGTGCTCTGCACCTTACAGCAGTGCAACACCAGCTGAGGGCAGCTGGGGTTTTGGCAGCTGACAGGGTGCTCTCCTTGCCTAACTCAGAGCAGGTCATGTGCAGCAGCAGAGGACAGCCGTGCCCGAACCTCCACCTGCACACATCTAATCCTTTCCGTCTGTCCCAGTAACTAACAAGTAAACCTATCCCTCAGCAACATCATTTCCTGGAAACTCCCTCCCCTCTCCAAAATTTCCAAGAACGGTTGCACAACCACCTCGTGCTTGAAGGAGCAGCCAGAGCACGTGAAGAGGAAGCACCCTCAGTTAGGAGAGCAGAAAGCTGCGCCCAGCAGTGCCACCGAGCTGCCAGCTCTGTCACCTAATGCGTCCTGCACAGGAACCGAAGATTTAACTATTTGTAAGATTTAGCATCTTGAACATACGAGAGAAATCCTGGCTCAGCTGCACTGGAAACACGACAAGCAGCAGAAATAGTGGAAGTGAGCTGAAAGGGAAAGCGTGGGAGAGGTATTACCTTACTTACTCTGTAGTTACGGTATGGGTCTGGGTCTGTGTATTGGACCCTGAAATTCTCATACTGCCCACCGCGCCAGAACCGTTCTATTTCATAGTCGTAATAGGGATCTGCATAGGGATCAAGCCTACAATGAAAAACAGAAGGTTAGACAGGGAAATATCACTCCGTCACCAAACAGAAACACTACACAGCCTAGGTCAGGTCTTAGTCACTGTGTACTGACAAGAAGGAATGTGTTCAGTGGGTTACAGCTATAGAAAGTGGCTTCTTTCCTACACACCCCAAACAGCAAGTCTTTTGAAAAGGAAGCTTATCAAAGAAGAGCACCAAATTTTCTCGACGACACAAAGAAGGGCATCACTAACCCAATTCAGCCTTCAAATCAACGTGGCAATAAATACAGAATCACCAATCGCTTCTTACAGCTACTTCAAATGTATGCAAGTGGAACAGAACACATTTTGCCTCCCTGACCGAGGGCTGCACTCTGTGTGCTCGCACGCACAGCTCTCTGGAGCACACCCCAAGCAGAGCAGGCTGTCACCTCCTGCTCTGCAGCCACCAGAGGTGATGGGTGCACAGCAGTGCTGCCTGGACAGGAAACAGGGTGATGCTGAACAGCTCAGCTTTGGAGGCAGGCAGCAATGCTGCGTCCCTACACCTGGAATACTCCATGCATCAAAGGTAACTGCAACTGCGGCTGATATCCTCCAGTGGAAAAACCCCCGAGCACACAAATGGACTGGGGGGTACATGACACGCTACTCAATTGCAAAATACTTTAATTACTTTTGAGGAGGAAAAGGATCCAAATCCCAGCCTCCTTAAATCTCCAATGCCTCCTCCGCTTAAAGATTTCTGTTAGCGTTTTCTGATGGTTTTAGTTGACGTTTTTAATTCGTATATCCAACAACATCCAATCCCTGCCAGCCACCTGGAGTGCAAATATCAGATCCATGGTACAGATGGGGAGGTGGGTACGGGAAACAAGAAACTTCCAGGGCCACAGAACAGTCAGTGTGGCAGAACTAGGATTATAAACAAGCGCTCCCAACTTCCAGGTCATCCACAGTGGGACTCTGGCTCATGAGTAGGTGGAATTTGCATTTGAAGAAGTGCCAAATAATCTAAGCCAGGCTATGATGGAAGTGCTCTCCTGCAAGTCTGCTGGCTACCTGTATTTCTTTCAGTACTTTTCAGCTGTTTAAGTTTTCTGCGTTTCTGTCTGGAATTGAGAAGCCAAAGGAAAGCATACCAGGGAATCCTGAGTACTGCTGCCCAACCCCGTAACAAACAGCTGATGCCAACCAGGTGGCAGAAGTGATTGGGTGACATCAGGTGTTCAAATAGGAAACATCTCAAGCTGCACCAAAAAGGACACTCCTCACTTTTTAACCCAGCCTCAAATCCAAATCTCTGCGTTCCCTTCCTAAACCACGTATGGGCTTTTTATTCATAGAATAAGCACTCCTGCTGCGCATTCAAATAATTACAGAGAATTCAGTGCTTAAATCTTTAGGTGAATAATAGGTGTCACCCCAAAAATCCATCCATTCAGTGCCAGCCACATCTGTGTGCCAGTTGTCTGTGGCCTCGGAAGTTTTCAGAAGTGCAGTGGAGAAAAGAAGGGGAATATTTTCTTACAGTTGCAACAGTACCGGAATCAAAGACCTGCTTACCCATAGTTAATGTTTTCTTTGATGTCCACCTCCCTATAGTTTTTCAAAAAAGAGAAAGGGATTCATGAACTATTTAGACATCTCCACATGTCACAAGACAATCCTGAAAGCATTTATTAACATTCCAGCTGAACCATCACTGGTTCATTTGCTGGTGTCAATCCGTGCGTGAGAGAGAAATTGCTATTTCTAGAGCATACAGCAGTAACAACTCGGTAAATTTTGCCCGTGCATGCTATATATTTTAACATCTCAGTCTGCTTCTACATAAAATCCGTTAACTTTCAGAAATTCCATTTGTTTGCTTACTTCTATATAATGATGGCTACATGCAGGAGCAAACTTTTTGCTTGACTATATGAAAGGACAGTCCTGAACCCGGCACAACAAACCCTTACATAGATGAGGCAATGGCTAACGCTAAGTGAAGATGCTAATTTTCATGTACAGTTATAAAACAAGGAGGCTGAATGGTTAACCCACAGAGCACTGCTGATAATGTGCCCCAGGTACAGCTGAATGCCTTCTCCGAGGAACAGAAGATGGAGGCTGATTTCTACAAAGGGAAAGAATTAACATGGGAACTGTTTGGTTAGTTTGCAGAACTGAGAGGAAATATCTCCAAAATCTGTACGTGTAAGAACAGGGGGTGTATGTGCAAGAGGGAAACATGGCTTCACCTATATCACTGCAGAAGACAAACCCCTCTCTTAAATGTTGTTTTCCATCCATTTTTTAGGTTCAGAACCAGTGTGCACATCTCCCTGAGTAGACTGATGCACGCTTGCCCCTGCCTCTGCCTGCTCTCAGACATAACAGGATGGTGTCTGAGGTTGCTAACATTTTATGTTTTACCTCTTTTAGCAGTCACCTACAACTCATGTTCAGGAAGCTGGCTTTTGCCCAGCCCAGGCTAGGCCCTGGCAGCTACCAGGTTTGCTTTCTGACCAGTGCCTTACTGAACAGTTTACGAGGGACCGGTCAAGATGTTTGTTAAGAGACTTCTGTGCCAATAACCTTGCAAACAAACACTCAGCTAGCTGAGACAGCATGGCTGCTGCCACGAAGCTCTTGGACGCTGAGAATATTCCAACTTCGTAACCTCAATTTTGGTGTTTAAATCTCTCATGGGTTGGAATTAAAAAAAAAAAAAAGAGAGAAGAAAAAAAGTCAGAAGAACGAGCTGGTGTGAGGTGAGCAACATACATCTGGTGCCCTGGACGGACATGGTAATATGCCAACTGAAGGCAGAAAGGTTTAAAGAAGACTGCAAAAGAGAGTGAGTGTTTAACTGGAGTGAGTGGAGGCAGCTCCTTTCTGTCATTGCCTACAGACTGCTTAACAGAAGTTGTTTCCATTCCCTGAGAGAGGCATTCTTCCTGTCCCACAACCTGAAGGCTGCCACGCTAGACTGCACTTCCCACCCATCTACTCTGTGTAGCAAGAACAAAACTGCATCTTACGCTGGATCTCGGACATCTCTGGTGATGCGGTAATTCCAGTCACGGAAAAACTCATTTTCTTTGTCAAATTCACGCTCGTCTTCTCCAATAGTCACAGTGAACCTCTTTTCCTCAAAGTCAGGCTCCTGTTCTTTTCTCATCGTTGCCTTTTTTAATACCTACAAGAAAAACAGTACTTTAAGCAAGCGCTGTGAAGAGAACTTCAGAAAAGAACACAGAGAAATCCTTCACTTTGGAGCAACCTGCCCTTCAAGTAAAGCATCCTCCTCCTGCCCAAATCTCATCAATGTGCACACAAAGGAATTTTCTTGCTGCAGAAAGTATAATTCAGTACCGCACCAGCTCAGAACAGCTGCTGCATTACACTTCAAACACGCAAGCCCCATGTTCTGAAACAATCAGACACGTGGATCCTACAGGTGCTAGAAAAACAGAAAGGGAAATGACCAGCTTGAAAAGCATTGCTTGGTGGAGGGCATGGGCCACAAGCTCCCCCATGGCTCACGCTAATATCAAAAACAAACCTGGATGCCAGCTCCTCTTGCCTGTATGACAACTGTGATAGCAGGAGGCAGCAGTTAATAAATTCAAAGGCAAAAGGAAGGCTTCTTAGAAAGAGCCTACATGACATGCTGCAAAAACAAGCTCTGCCAGCATTTTGCTACCAGTGAAACTCGTCAGTGTATTCTGGAGAAAGCCAACATACTTGAGGATGCCGCTCACCTCCTTTGCATGCCGGAGTCCTCTCTCCCAGGCACTTTCTGTTGGAGGATCCGGAGGAGGGGGAGGTAAGATTTCATCAACCACCGGCCCTCCCTGTCAGGAGGGTAAGAAGAAGGAGACAGACATTCAACATTAGATCTAAGCGAACATTCACTTTGTAAATAGCTACTCAGGAGTACCTTCAAAATCTCTGGAGATGCATCAGCTGGGCATACGCTGGGACACATGTGGGAAATTATTCTCCTCTACTACCAACTTCAAGACCACCTTTCCAGAATCATATACGCAGTAAACGTATAGAATTTTGCTAAAACACTAGCTCAGAACCTTCGCTCCTCCTGGAGCAGGAGACAGAAGCTGAATGCAGAAGCCAGGAATTCACACAAAAGGAGTGCATACCCACGGGTTGGCTGGCATCAGGGGGTGAGGGCCGATGGGTGGTGCGCCATTCGGGGAGAAGGGCTCAGGCTTGGAGATCAAGGAGTAGTTTCCTTTGTCATTCACCCCGGGGTGTATAAATCGACAGTTCATGCCCCAAGTGCAATGACCTGTGGAAATAGACAGTTCTCTGTTAGACCCCTGTATGCCTGAATAGTACAGCAATGCTTCTTCAGCCCGACCATCATTTGAAACCATCAGTGCTGCTCCAGACACCTGACCACCCTTCCCTCCCAGTTTGCTGAGCCTTGCCTACCTGTATATTCTTGTCAACCCCCCACTGTCCCAGGGAGGATAAAATCAGCAGCTCCAGTCGCAAGAACCTTATTATGCCAGGGAGAAGGGAGTGATGGATGCGGACACACCGTTAAACAAACACAGTAATAAGCCCGTGAGCTCTGCAAGCCATATTAAAGACAAACGCTTCAACTCGGAGCTTCACCTTTTACAGAAAACAACCACTATAACCTGACAGCAAAGAAAACATCACAGTGCGTTTGGAATTAGCAGCTCTCAGGTGAGGCACAACCATACATCAAAGATGTTTCTCTGCAGCTGACTCCACACGCCTGCCAGCACAAAGCAGGAAAGGAGATGCTGCTAAGGAGGGCTGCAGCCAGCAACCTGCAGCAGCTTGCTCATTAGCTTCAGCCACCACCCCAAGGAGAAGGCAGCACTCAGGGCTCTCCAGCAGGATACAAAGCCAATTCCTGATTTTAATTCAGCTTGTCTTAGAAACAATCCCCGTCTTTTTCCTGCTGGCAATTCACTCAGCATCAGGCAACAGACATTTTGCAGATTTCGCAGAGGAGAAACGCATCACAAAGGCGTCACTAATCCTCTGCTCTCTCGGGCATTAATGCATTGACTTTACAGGCAGCACTGCTGCTAGCAGCACGTGGCCCAAGGAAGAAACCTCCCAGGCCTCAGCAAGGTGTCAGAAATCCATGCTGCACCTGGGTAAAGGAAAGCACTTGGTCCCTGGAAATGCTCTTCAGATTAACCACAGTCAGAGGTAACACCAGATGCTTTCGTGCTGTCAGAAATAACGAGAGCACAAATAAATCCCTTTGCAGAGACACGCTGTGGCTCTTCCTCAGCACATGGCTGAATTCCTGCTGGGGGGAGGGTCTGTGAGACACCCCGCCAGCTCCTACTGCTGGTGCTGCCACGTACAGAGGTGTCAAGGAGAAGGATCCCCCTGAGGGACACGTGGCAAAGCGGCCACACGTCGAAATCCTTCACTGAAAGACGTCAAACTCGTCACGCATGCAAGAGGAAAGACGCAGCTGGATGAGTGCTCGTCAGACACAGCAAGGCTAAAAACCTGGATGTCCTCAAGGTCTCAGGTGAGCAGAGCCTGAAGGCAACACAGCCTGAGGGGGGCAAGCCAAAGCGTGAGTGTCATTACCTGAACCAGTGCCAAGTCAAAGAACACCTGGGGCAGGAGATCCTGCAGCCTGAACTTTGACTCAGGCAAACATTTCCATCCAGCGGAGGCGTGTGTTGGGCAAAGGATTGAGGAACAAACAGAGGGACTTCCCTGTGCCATCAGCATCCCTACCATGCTCGGCACAGGCAGAAGATCAGGAAGCCAGGCACATGCAAGGTGATGGGCACGTCTCTGGAAACCCCCAGGCAGGTCCCTATGCTGTGCGTGCTGCTGACACAAGGAGGGAGGACTCCACCCTGCTCCCCACCCTTCTTTTAATTTCAGATTTCAATCAACTGTTCAATGATGATTGTAAGCAAAGCACAGTAAATGAGCAGACATCAAGGGGAGCGAAGGAAGAACGATGAACCATAGTTTATAACGTATAATTTACAAAGAGCTATAAAGGATTTAAATAAGGAAATTTTTATAAAATCTGCTCCCCACACTAAAAAGCTGCACAGGCTTTGGGGAACGTAGCATTAGGAAGAATCAAAAAGAAGTACAGTTGGTTAGATTTAAAAGTTTCAAGTCTTAGGTTTTCATGTGCAGTGAGAAACACGTTGTATGACTGCCTGCCCCCATTTCTTCTGAGACTGATGAATGCAGCTGTATTTCAGAAACGTGGTATCTCATTCAGCATAGCATAATCTTTCAGCTGGAGAAAAAAAAAGCTGCTCCTTCCATGACAAACTTTCTCCCAAATGACAGTTTCCTCAAGCCATGGCAGACACTGGCCACCAGCACGTAACATACAATGGTTTGGGTTGGAAGGGACCTTAAAGATCATCCAGTTCCAACCCCCTGCCGTGGGCTGGGTGCCCCCCACCAGACGAGGCTGCCAGTTCAGCCTGGCCTTGAGCAGCTCCAGGGATGGGGCACCCACAGCTCTCTGGGCAGCAGTGCCAGGGCCTGCTCCAGCTGGACCCAGGTCCAACACCTCCCCTGAGCCCACCACCCCAGTGGTGTTTCTGGACTGCTCTTGAGAGCAGCTACACTTGGGTTGCCAGCACCTGGCACTGCAGCAATCTGGTCAACAGGTGCATTTCAGTGCCTGTCTGCAAGGCCTCAGCAGGAGTCAGCACGAGTGGCATTAATATTTCTCAGAGGGAAACTACTTCTAGCCCTATTTTCATTAAAAAAAAAAAGAAATGAGTGCTGTTTAATAACTGGGGAAGAGAGCCGGCCATCAAATTGCAAGAAACAATTACATTTTGGCAAGGCATCAGCTTGATAAGAAATAATGAGATCTGCCGTTTTTGTTTTCCAGTGAATAACATCACAGCCCCTCTTTAAGCAATAGTTGATTGTTCAACCAGCCCCAGCAGTTTTATTCCATCCTGTTTTTAAAACGCTGGTGAGTTTTCCTTTATTTGCTTCTCCTGGGCTCAACATACCCAGGTCACAGCATTTTTTTGCATATTAGCTCTA
Organism: Numida meleagris; assembly: GCF_002078875.1. Taxonomy (NCBI): domain Eukaryota; kingdom Metazoa; phylum Chordata; class Aves; order Galliformes; family Numididae; genus Numida; species Numida meleagris. Next base: position 18,159,162 of record NC_034418.1, on the reverse strand, counting down.
TGTAAATTCAGCATCTGGCTACCAGAAAGGTGATACAGGGGATGCCTGGGGCAGAGATTTTACGCAGAGAGCAGCTTAACTGCTGCAAAATGGAGTGAGAAAAACTCCAGCACCTTTGGTTTGCGTCCACCATTACAGCATGCCATTACCTTTCATGAAGAACCTGCAGGTGGGACGTGGCCTCACTTTTCTGTCGTTGGGATCTTTAACTTCTCCTTCTTCCAAGTCATCGTCCTGGAACAGACAGACAGGCTGACATTTCATGCAGTGATTTGACATTTCACAATATGGTCAAATATCAGTCAGTGAAAGCGCACCCTGAGGCAAAGCACAGGGGAAATGCAAAAAAAAGGTTGTGATAAACACCCCTGAGTATGCTTGTAACGTACTGCTAGCAACAAGAACATGGATCAACTTCAGTGCTTTTCAAAGCTGACTGCAAAACCCAGCAGGCATCACGAACATCATGGCACCACACGCAGACCGCACTGTATCAGTTTACTCACTGTACGCCCAGAGGCTGAGAAACCAATGGTACAGTGGATTAAAATCTTAACATACCTTGGCTGAATGAGGCTGGCTGTGCACCTCCAGCTGACAGCAAGTGGAATGCAATTAGAGGTAGCCTCATGCAAAGGAGCTCAATTGCATTACCTTTCCTTGCTGCAGGCTATGAGTGCACGCCGATAGCTACGGCAGCGCAGCTGGGTGATGCCACTGTCCCCCCAGAGCCTCCGTGCTGCCTGTCCCTGCTCGGCACTCCTGTCACACCTGCTCAGCTCAAGCAAATTCCTTCCCTTCATTGATTTGAAGTACACAGCAGAATGCCTGAGTACAGTGCTTAACGCAGTGACCCAGTACGGTCACCCTCTACTCCTCAGCTCCACGCAGCAGTTACAGAGGAAGAAACTCAGGAAGATGGAGGTTTCTTCAAAGACTCGGAACCACAGGGGATGAGCACAGAGTAACTGCCATGGAACTCCTCAAGGAGAAAGCAGCTGGGGCTCTGAAGTACTTGCCTCTCCTTTGTTCTACACGAGCACAGAGCTGTCAGGCACCTGACATGCTCTCATGGAAAGCAGTTACCTCTCCTAAAAGGCACACGCCTTATCTCACCGTTTCCATTCACCACTCATTTTTCAGCACACAAAACATCTGAGCAGGGAGCAGCTGGCGGAGGCCTTCCCACTGCAAGGCAATACCAGCAGCCCCGCGGCAGCAGTGGGAATAGATTAAGAAAGTTACCTACTTCCATCACTTCAGAAGCTGGAAATGAGGAAAAAGCGTTGTCTGCCTCTAGATAAACAGGGGGTCTGCAGAGAGATGGGTTAACAGCCCCCTCTGCATCCCCTTGAGGGCAACGCAAGGAGCGCTCTCCTGAGTGAGAACAGATTTTGAAGGCTACACTTTGATTCAAACTAAAATTCATATGAATACCCCCTCCTCCAAAGGCAGGAGCCTGAAAGCAGAGTAAAACCTGGAGTTTTAAGAGGTTCCCCAAAAGCAGGGGATGGCATTCAAGGATGCGTGAATGGCACAACCAGCTCAACTGGGCCGCTTTGAAAGGAGCCGTGTGAAGTCTTTGCAGACTGCTGTACTTGAACAAAAGGGAAAGTATTTATTTCTGTGAGGTCTCCTTGGAATCAGGCAGCTGGGAACCCCGTTATGAGTTAATGTATGAGAAACAGAGTACAAATTCATCCTGCGCTTTGTAAGGAGAGTGGTCCTAAGAATGCTGTAGATTCTAAAGGAAAGCATTCATATTTTAATCAAGAAGCAGGCACGGAGTCAGGGCTCTGGGAATTTTTTTATCCTGCCTGGACTCTCTCACAACATGCTGAAATTCCTTCTAACTCAATCAGAAATTCACAGCCCCACAGGGCCTGCCTGCTTAAGTGCTTCCCAGGAAGCCCAGCACGGCCTGCTCCTCCTGCTGCTCCCAGGGCATGCTTGGGGCCCTGGGCTTCTCATACCCCTGACACCAAGTCCAGGAGCTGCACTACAGCCTCTCAAACTAAACTGATAAGACAGCTCATCAATGCCTAATCCATCGCTAAGTAATTTGCTGTCAGCATCATCTAGAAGTCCTCTGAGAGTCAAAGCAGAATAGTTTCTTAAGGCATTCGAGCTGCTCCACACTAGACAGCTAATAGCTAAGTTGCAACTACTCCAGCAATATGTGGCACAGAAGATGTTTCTACGGTACGTGGCAATGGATGCCCTAGCAACTGAGGTCAGGACTTGGCCCACAACACAGTCTTACCTCTGATGGAAACGTGTTCCTTGCATGCTGGGGACACAACTAGCACAGACACCCATGCCAGTGAAGACAGAAAGGCACGACACACTATGAGGCAACAGTTCAAACACAAGGACAGGTCTCTCCCAGCAGGACCAGCTCCTACTTACATCAATTTCGCCATCATCGATCTCTCCATCATCTTCTTCTTTCTTCTTCTCCTTGACGGGATCCTGGCCATCCTTTTCATCGTCGCTTTTACTGCTGGATTTTTTCTCCTCTTCAGGAGCATCATCTCCTTTCTCCTCTTCCTCATCATCCTCACCAGCAGCTTTCTCAACATCCTCCTCTGCAGGAGCAGCACTTGATTCCTCAGGAACTTCCTCATCATAGTCCAACTCATGCTCATCCAGCTCGCGGGTGACAGAGGATGCTTCATCACCAAGGTCGTTGGCGCGGTTTTCCTCCTCTCCTTTGCGAGGAGGGGGGCTCTTCAGCTCCCCACTCTGCTCGTTGTTGTCAGAGTCCTGAGACTTGGCTTCGCTCAAGTGGTCCTCCTCATCCGAGTGGTTCTCCTCGCCACGGCTCAATGCCCGGGCTGCATCCTCCTCCTCGCCCAGGATGCTGCCTTGCCCACCCTCTCCATCAAGTCCCCGCTCCGATCCGCTCCCCTTCAGGACCTCGTCGTCAGAAAGCTGCTGGTCCTCATCAGGAGAGCAGGGGTTTCGCTCAGGGCTGTTGGAAACATCCATCAGTACCCGATGGCCTGCGGAGGGAAAAATGCTACACTTGTTATGGGGAACGAGCTGGGAAAAACAAGGGTTCACCTTGTCTTTTGCTTCCTAAAGGGCAAAAGAAAACAAACCTTGCCTGAAGTCATGAATGCGGTTTATCAAAGTATCTTCAAGGAGAAAACAATTTAAACTGCATACAAAACTTACTCCAAAATGAGTCCAGATAACCTAAGAGTACGTTACCCTTGATTTAGATGGATAGAGCTTGAGGTTGGGATTTCACCTAGAAGCTCTAACAGCGAGCTGCACACACACTCCCACCAAATAATCATGAGGAATCCCAAGCCAGGTTTCCCACCCCCGTGGTATTTTCCTCACGAGCAAGCTCCAGAGCGCAGGGTCAGGTTTTCAGACACATCTGGTTAAGTATAAGCACGTGGCACTGCAGGCAGCACGGACTCCTGAAGAGGCAGGAACACCATTCACAATGATTCTGGGAAAAAACGGCCCATTTATCGACGGTGCTTTTTACACTGCAACCAGGACAGGACGCATTCAAGAAAACTCAAGGAAAGGAATTGCAGGCAGGGAACTTGGCGCCGAGATACGGCAGGAGGGCAGATGGAGGAGCACGGAGCATCACTTCTGTGTGCTAAGAGCCCATGCTGGAAAGTCAGGAACAGCTTTATTACCCACACTACTCTTCTGCTTCCCTATAAACTTCCCGGGACGAGGATTGTTGTATTTGTGCCCTGGACACCGCCAGATGTGCTGTCATCACTGAGACGGCATCGCCTGCCTTCGCCACAGCACAGCCCTCGTTAGCTGGTATTGGCAGCAGACTCTGGAGATAAAAGTCACCCTCAAGAAAACACTGCTCGTTATACCATGGGAGCTTGCAGAGGAGCTACAAATGTTCCTCAAAAAATAAAAGCAGCAGTACAAGCGTATCAGAACAATAGCACCGAGTAACTTTGCTTGACTCCAAGTCCACAGAGCACCGAGCCAGCTAAATACACACGAGGATGATCTGAACATCTGAGGGAGCCCTGGGGAGCAGCAGGGTCATGCTGAGCTGCCTGCAAGCTCCTTGCACTTCTGAGCAAGTTGGCTCTTGCTCACAACCAAAGCTGCGATTTTACTGAAAAGTGATAAACCAAATTAAAAGACAGCAATTGCCTCTCGCTGATAGCAGCTCCGGGCAGTTAAGCAGGATGTAATCTGAAACAAATTATATTCTTACTGAGCATATAAAGGTGGATGCTGAGTTCATAAATGCTTGCACAAATTGTTACTGGCTTCGAGAGGAATTTTATGACAGCAATTTTAATTGCCTAAGTGCCTGAGAAGTTACACTTTGCATGCATGTAGAGCAGCTTAGCGTATTACACCCGAAAGGTCAGCCTGAAGAGGCCAGCAGAAATACAGAAGCTGTCAAGTACGGATGTATTCAGGAAATTTGTTTTCTAATTTCTTAAAAATAAGCAGCACCAAAGCAAAGGCTTTTAAGTGACTCACTGCCTTTCTGCACTCGACACCGAGCCCTCCAGAGGGCTGGGAGAAAATGAATACGTTCTCACCTCCAGCTGAACTGATGAGCGTGAAACATTCACCTCCACTGACAGCTTGTTAAAGCTACCGTAAAAATCCAGAGCATGGGTTAGTTACAATAATTTCCTATTCATTTCCAACAGCAGAAATGATAAGAACACACAAGAAACGACAGCTGATTTTTGTAAAGAGTTCACAAAATCCGAGCCATCTGCTTTTGGAGCTCGTGTCCCCAAATTCGTGCAAGTTTCCTTTCAGCAATGGGCCTCACACCCTCCTGGTGCCTCTATCTGCTCAGGCAGCAAAGCAATGCACAGAAGGCACTTACAGTCTCTGCGCTGTTTCCTATGCTGTGGGACTTCAGCAAGTGCACAGCTCAGCTGCTCCCCCACGGGCCATTGCCTCCTGTTCAAAGATGCTCCAAGACCGAGGAATCAGGTTTTTTGAAAACAAATCCTCCAGCCATCCCTCAGCCCTGGGCATCCCCCTGGGTCTGAGCCAAGAGGACAGCAAGTGAATGTGGTTTGTATCACAGTCACAAGCCTACCTGCAAGAGCAGCGTGCCAGAAGAATGATCTGAGATGGGAGAACGCTTCATCGCTGTCCTAACCAGTGTTACTTGTAGCCACTCTTTCGGGGAGCAAAATAACTGAGTGCTATGAAAGGTGAGAGCACCAGAGGAAGAATTTTCTGAAATGGTGGAGTACTTGCCATGGTCACTCAGGCTTCCATTCAAGCTGGAATGGATTTATTCTTTTCAGGGTAGCAAGTTTCACTGTAATCTAAAGCACAAGTCCCAAGCCCTGCCTCAGAATAACCTGCACAACAGTTCATCCCAAAGCTCTGGAATCCTGCAGGTTGCTCTTCTAAAATTGTAGTTTAGTTTTCTTTCCACTCTCCTTTAATTACACATACAGATGAATAATAGGAAAATCTGAGGACAAAACATGGCTACACGGAAGCATTTTAAATTGAGCAGTGCTGACATAAGTTATAGAGCAGAAATCCACAGCTTTCATACTCATGGTAAATCCTGAATTTCTGTGTTAGAACCGAGCCTGTTTCTCACCATCTTCAAAACTGGTTATAAAAGCAAAAAATTAACTTCTGAACTACAAGTAATTGTTTGACTTGTAGCTTTGAGTGAGGGGCAACAAACCAGCTATACAATGACACTTCTCACCCAGCAGTGGCTTATCTTCAGAGCTATCTTTAAAACTGCAGGTAGCTCAGGCAAAGCCAACTTTGGTCACAGCAGCCCTACCCCTTTTACGACAAAATTGACTTCATTTGTTCAAACTGTGTCGAATTTTCATTTGTCTCACATCTGAAACAGATGAGTTCAGAACAGTCTGCTTTGCCAGGCTTGACAGTTGTACAGCCCTTCCACTGAGAAGCTTTGGAGTGAATGCAACTGTGGCACGCACCTTTGGCCAAAATTGTGTCTTGTACTGTCTACAGAAGCACTTGTGCATCCCTTAAAAGCAGTTCAAGTGTTGTCAGTAGAGACACTGCAGATTTGGCAGCTAAGCTTTCCAGCTGTCCCATCTGCAGCAAGCACATGCCATCCTCCCAGCTCCCAGATAGCACTTGCTGTCCCCACAGATCGAGCAAGACTTTCCCTCCTGTTGTTCCTTCTGAATCCTCGTGACCCATCCAGTCCCTTTTGCCACGCAGCAGCCTGTCGATGCTGCTATGGAGAGCATTACAGATGGTCCACCAAAACCACAAGCAAACAAAGCAAAGAAAACTCCTTTCTGCAAAGTTTGGCCTTCCCTTCACTAAATATCTAGAGATGAGGGAAGGCATTCTGAAGACACGCATCCAGAACCACGTGGGAACAGGATGAAAAAGGCAAGAGGAGCCTCAGGGACATCTGGCTGCAATGATCTGCAGCTTTCCTACCGACAGAACTGCCTTTTCTCCCTGCAGCCCCTTGCCTCGCACACAGGAAGAGGCAGCCAGCATCCTCTTTCAGAGCACAGCCCCTGCTTGTCTCCAAGATGGCCTGCTGTCACAGCCAGGTCTGGTGGAAAAGAGAGGTTTTTAGTTACACAATACATACGCAGCAGGAAGCAGCGCTGAAATCTCACAGACTGAGCTCTGAATTTTTTTTCAACTTAAGGAATGAAATTTGTCAGCATTTCATGGCCCACATACGGTGGAACAGAGGTGCTCCTTCTACACCAGCACAGCTGGTTCTAAACTGGCACAGCTGCCCCCACCCAGAAGGATTTGGATGCCATAGCAAAGGGTGCCCACCTCGTTCTCTGTTCCCACTTGAGCCTCGTGGCCTTGCTGGAAAACATTTCCAATTACAGATTTTAGTCTGGGATCACACAGATACCTCATCTGCTGCTCCCCTTCAGAGCAGTGTCTCGCTGCTGTGTGTTCTGGATGCACGTCTCTCAACAGTGCCTGTCGCTGGCAGGAGGCTGAAATTCTGTTTCTTACTGCTCTTTTTTCAACTAGAGCTCATTAAAAGTTTAAGCCGTATCGTTAACTAAGCTGACGAAGCCAAGCTTCGTGTGCAGCTGACTCACTGCTGAAGGTAGCAGTTTGGTGGGAGACAAAACAGTAGTACTGAAAGGACCAATCTGAAACAGGCACCAAGGAAAGATCATCTTGGCAAGCGCTATTTCCATTCATTAAATTTCCCCCTCAGCCTTTATACGGTGCCACAAATGAACAAGAAATACACCTTGAACATAGCACAGGAACCAACAGCTCAGGTGATTCCAGCACCTTTGGGAGCTGGAAGGCACCGAGTACCCTACAGAAAAACGTGCTCTGACAGATCCATCAGCCTCACTCTTCAATAGTACAAATTGCCAGTCAGATGGCAAGAACCAAGCTCATCCCCAACGTCCATAATCTCCAGATAGACACCTCACAGCTCCTGGGTGCTCACGAGGCAGACACCAGGGGACCAGCACCCTCTCAGCACTGCTGGAGAAAGGGAACGGAGGCCTCTCTGCTTCAGGCAGAACTCTTAGGGATAACAGAAAGTTAGCTGGTTTTTTTTTTCTCCCTTTCTCATAGCCAAACAGCCTGCTGCAAAATCAAAATATTTCCATCTATCCGTGAAAATCAGTGCTTAATGCAGAACAGAAACGTTCGGGAGCGTGTTCCAAGTCAAGCCACAAGGACGGGTGGAGAGTGATGTGCAAGCTGAGGAGAATGAATGGGAAATAGAGCCGACAAGATAGGTTAGAAAATAAACACAGCACAAAAAGGTTTGGGGGACAAAGATGCGCAAAACAGAAGCAAAACAGAAATGAAGGGCAGGAACTGTAATGAGCAAAAATATGGAAGAACAGCAAAAACAGGAAGAGAAGGAAATAAAAAGCCTTGTGATCTGGGAAAGAAGTATCATATTAAATCAGGAAGAAACAGAACAAAAGCAAAGCACACAGTCCTTTGCTTTGAATGAAATTACGATCCTTACTTGGTTAATTAACCATAACACAAACTTATCTGACATCCTCTAAGAAGAGCTGACTTTGATGACGCGCAGCACCCAGCAGCTGTCAGGAAAGCTATTAATGCAGAGAACTAAGCCACCTTTTGGTGTTAACATCAGAGAACTACTTGGTGACAGACATTTCCAGTGAGCTGACTTTTAAAGAAGAGTGCAGAAGGCTCTGACACAGAACATTAACACAACTCACTACCGTTCCTCACTGCTCTGTACCAGACAAACTCTGGGCCAGAAACCTTAAGAGAAACAGAGCTGTACGCAGCTGGACTTTGTGTTCCCAGTGAAACTGATTTTCCTACACCTGGAGCACACCCGGCTCTTCCTGCAGCTCTGTGCTAGCAGATGCTAATTTTGAATGATGGGAGCCACGCCGCCACGCCAGAAAACAAGTACAATTACTTCTGTATCCTGCAGAATCCGGGAATAACCACAAAGCCCAACTTTACCGGCCTTACCTCAGCTTCCTCCTGCCAGGCTGAGGACCTGCAGTGCCCCGGGCTGCTGGAGCTCTCCCTGTTCCCACCTGTGTGGGAAGAAAACCGGTCAGAACCCCCCAGGTCCAGGCTGCACACCCCCCCCCCCCCCCCGGGGTTGCCCCTTCAACCACTTTGCGCTCCCACCCACCTGGGGCTGCCACCCCTCCTCCAAACGGGGCCCCATCCCCAAACCGCCC
>NC_034418.1:18145950-18149034 GCF_002078875.1 Numida meleagris | reverse complement strand
GGGGATGGGGATGGGGATGGGGATGGGGATGGGGATCCTCCAGGTGGGAGCTATCCACAGAGCATTGGGGTTGTATTTGCCGGGGCGGGTGCTTCTGACTGCCCTAAATCCCTTGCAGCCCCCTAAAGGGGTCCGGGCACAGCCCTATGGCTCTGCTAACCTTTGCTCCAGCACTGACTCAGGGCCCATGTGCTGCTTTACGCAAGAGCTGTGCTGGCAGCAGGACTCTGCCTGTTGCCTCCAGCCTGTCCCTGGTCAAAGGGCAGGCACTGTCCCTGCTGAGCAGGGTGGGTACCACGGGGCTATAGGGACAGGGCCCCCTGAGGGGTTTGGGAGAGCTGGACACCACCACTGCCTGGCCTGAACCTTTTTCCCTGCCAGGCTCAGCCCTGTGCCAGCATGGATTACGCCAAGTCTCTGAGCCTGCGCCTGGCCGCTCCTGTCTCCAAGTAAGCTTTGGGGTGACGCTGTCTCCTCCTGCTCTGACACCTCTCAGCACCTTGAGTGAAAGCCCTGGACTCAGGGCTGGGGGGTGGTTCTGGGGAGCCCCCTGACCTCCCCATCCCCCCCAGATGCGTCTCTGCCAGCGCCTCCATGACCCAGCAGCTGCTCCTCTCCAGCCCGGCCCCACGGTCCCGACCCTTCCGTGTCTGCAACTGGGACCGCAGCCTGCGCAAGGGCATCATGGCACACAGCCTGGCAGAGCTGCTGCGCCAGGTGAGCTGTCAGTCTGTCTGCCTGGGGCCCATCTACCTGATGGGCCATCCCCTCACCGCAACCCCATTGCAGGCCCAGAGCGCCCTGCTCGTCCCCGACCCCATCACGCTGGTCCTGGATGAGGACGGCACCGTGGTGGAGACAGAGGCTTTCTTCTGCACGCTGGAGGAGGGCACGGTGCTGATGGCCCTGAGCAAGGGGCAGTCGTGGTCTGCCTGCAAGGTGAGCGTGGGCTGGGGGAGCCCGTTTCATCCTGTGGGCATCCCACTGGGGTCAATGGGGCTGATGCTGGGTGAGGCAGCAGAAGGTTCCTTGGGCAACTCCTGGTCCCGCTGTGCCATAGGCACCCGGCTACCAGCTCAGCCTGTCCCGCAAGCCGTCCCGCCGCATTGACGTCGCCTGTGTCACTTTTGACCTGTACAAGACCAACCCCCAGGACCTGGGCTGCCTCAACGTCAAAGCCACGCTCTATGGCACCTACAGCATGTCCTATGACCTGCGCTGCTACGGAGCCAAGCGGCTCATGAAGTGAGTGCTGGGAGGGAAGCCACAGCACGCATAGGCGCGCAGAGCGATGCTCACTGATGTTTTTGACCCCCACCCAGGGAAGCGCTGCGCTGGATGCTCTTCAGCATGCAGGCCACGGGGCACGTGCTGCTGGGCACCTCCTGCTACATGCAGCAGCTGCTGGATGCCACCGAGGAACCCAAGGAGGAGGAGAGCCATGTGCCGCTGCCCCACATCCTGCCCCGCAGCCTCCCCCTGCTGCCCCCCAGCAAGATGCTGCAGTGAGGGGAAGGGGCTACGTCCCCTCCTGGGGGTCCCAGAGCCCCTCTCTAGGTCAGTACCCAGAGCCTTTCCCTGCGTGCTGCTGGCTGGATGCAGCCACCTCTTCTCTATGCCTGCTGCTCTGTAAATATATTTATTTAAGTAAAGCTGTGCTTCTTGCAATGGTGCTCTGTGTCCTTTCCCCTCCCTGGCTGGGTTTGGGGTGGGAGGGGGGGTTCAGCTGCTTGCCCCGCTTGGCACGGGGCTGTGCCAGGCTGTGGTGCAAGGGCTGCTGCTGCAAGAAGCCCTGGGGGAGCTGTGGCACCACTCAATGCCTGCCTGGTGCCAGGTCCTGGCAGGAATGGGAGGGGGGAGAGCAAATCAGTGCCCACCTGTGCTGGAGTGGGGGTAGGGCTTCGAGGGGGGGGAATAACCTGGGTGAGGAGTGGGTGGTGTATGTGCATCCCCCTTTGGTTGCCCCCTTCCTGCTCAAAAACACTGAGTTATGGAGGGAAGAGAACTCTTACTAACCCAGACAGGCTCCTGTTGCGGTGGTTTTATGTAGGATTGAATGGTTAATACTGCCTGAACCCCAGCTCCCTGTGGTGTTCCCCAGCCCCTGGGTGCCCTCCCCAGCACAGCAGGGATACCAGACCTCAGCCACACTCACCTGAGGATCCCAGCCCAGCTTTGAGACTGCAGCATAGAACCCCCCAGCAGAGCCCAGGAGTGGGTGTGGGGCAGCACAGCCCACCTGCAGCTCATTCCTTTCATTAGCCAGACAATTAGTCGTCACCCTCCATCCCCACACCTGCTGCACCACCTGAGCGGGGGCTGCACCCCAGCCCCCACCCTCCAGCATGGAGGCGGCACCCGGTGTTATTAGACATATTTATTTTCTGTACACGCTTATACACACAGTTCCCAGGGTCGCTTCATTCTCAGCTTCAGTGCTCTCCTGTTCCAGGGCCTGATTGTGCCCCCCCCCTTCCCTGTAGTGTCTGCCCCCACTGCCCCAGTTTCCCTGCAGCACCACGTGGGGAGGAGCAGTGGGGCAGACGGAGGGGGCCTTGCAAGGCTGGGAGGGCAGCCCCTCTGCCCACACCACGGTGCCTTCAGGTCCGTGCTCCGAGGTCCTTCCACGTGGGATGCACGTCAGCACCCGGAGCAGAGGGATGTGGTGCCCTGGGGGCACGGAGGGGCTGTGGAAGCCCCCCCCGGGGCCCATCACCCCGACCCAACCCCACATCTGCAATGAGGACGGTGCCGCATCGCTTTATAAATACACATCCATCACCGGGACGTCGGTCCCCAGTGTCCCCACCCGGCCACACCGTTCCCACGCAGCCCCCCCCCCACCCCAAACCGCCGATCAGAGCGGGGGGGCCCTTTACTTGACGTGCTCGGCCGCGTGGGACGAGCAATAATACTTCTTGTGGGCGATGAAGGTGGACAAGCTGCTGAACTTGATGTTGCACAGGCGACAGTACCGGTGGTTGCCGTTGGGTACGGGGCCGGGCGCAGCTTTGGCCGGGGGGGTCTGCACCCCCCGGTCCGTATAGGAGGGCGGCGTGGGGGGCTTGTCGGTGGGGGGCCGGG
>NC_034418.1:18121289-18145763 GCF_002078875.1 Numida meleagris | reverse complement strand
GCCCCCCCCGGGCCGCGGGGCGTCGGGGAGGCCGTGTGCGGCCACAAAGAGCCCGTGGACGTGGCGGAAGTGCTCGATGAGGTCCCCCTTGACGGCCCCGTTGAGCGGGCAGTAGGGGCAGACGGAGAGCGGCCCTTTGGCACCTTTAGGGTACCGCGAATCCCCCACGGACGCCGCGGGGTAGGCGGGCGGCAGAGCCTTGGGGGTCCCCGTGGGGGCCGTTTTGTCCCCTTCGCCGTCGCGGTGTCCCTTGGGCACGGCCCCTTTGATCTTCTGGAGGTGCTCCATGGCGCCGGGCTGCAGCGGGGTGGAGGGGCAGGAGAACTTCTTGTGGGCCAGGTAGCTGTCCAGGCTGTTGAAGCTGAGGCGGCACGCCGTGCACTCGTGGTAGTCGGCCAACGGCAGCAACGGGGCCGCGTTCTGCTCCCCGCCGCGCCGCCGCGGCTTCTTGCTCAGATCGATGGGGCCCTCGGTGTCGGGGCTGGAGCTGGGCGAAGGGGCGGCCGGGGGGGCTTTGGGGTCGGGTGGCGGGGGCGGCTCGGCCCCGTGGATCTCGTAGAGCTTGCGGCGCTTGCGGGTGCGGAGGGGCTGCGGGACGAAGGGCACCTTGGGCAGGCCGGGCCGGCGCAGCGGCGGGTCGTGGCGCGAGGCGCAGTAGAAGCGCTTGTGGACGGCGTAGGTCTCGTGGCGGCTGAAGCGGATGTTGCAGGCCTCGCACAGCGTCTTGCTGGGGTCCTCGTCCCCCTCCGAGCTGACGGGGCTCTGGCTGTCCTCGCTGCACCGCCCCGACGCCGCCACCTCCGCCTCCGGGGACACCGCTTTGCTTTCTTCCAGCGGGGCGGGCGGTGTGGCCGCGTTCCCCACGTCCCCGTCCCCCGACGGAGCGCTCTGCCCTTCACCCGACGGAGCGGACAGCAGCGTCCCTGGGGCGGGGGGACCCTTGGGGGCTGCGGGGGGCACTTTGAGCTTTCGGGTGCCAGGGGGGCTGTCCTCGGCCAGGTGGCGGCTGGAGCAGTAGAGCCTCTTGTGCACGTAGTAGTTGTTGATGTTGTTGAAGGTGATCTCGCACTCGAAGCACGTCGCGCCTTTGGGCACCGGCGCTCCGGCGAACAGTCCCGGCGGCACCGCGCCGTGGCCCTGCTTCAGCCGGCTGTGCACCAGCTCCGACATCTTGGCCAGGATCTCCGACGCCTGCGGCACCACCGCCGCGGCCTCGTGGCCGAACAGGTACTGCGGCAGGAAGACGGTGCCACCCGCCGTGCCCGGCTCGCTGGGCACGGGGCTGGAGCCCGGCGTGGGGCTGGCCAGCTCTGACTTCACCTTCCCTGGGGGAAGGCTGCGGGGGGATGAGGTCCGGGAGCTGGGCTCTGGCTCCGAGCCGGGGCTACCAGCGGCCTCCCCGCTTTTGGATTCCTCTGCCTCGCTCCCAGCCGGGCTGTCAGCTGGCTCCTCCTTGATGTGGACGGCCTCACCGGAGGAGGAGGACTGACCTTCTCCGGAGGCTTCACCGTTCTGCACCTCGGAGGATATGGGTCCTGTGGTGGTGTCCGAGGGTGATGCGGGCTGTGGGGCGGCATCGGGGCCGGGCAGGACGGCGGGCAGGGGGCCGTGCAGCACCACATGCTGCGGCAGGGCCGGCAGCCCCTCGGGCAGGAACGTGGGCAGGCTGCACTTCAGCACGGGCGCGTTGTTCGGCTGGCTCAGCCCTGCTGAGGGGAGAGAGGTGTTAGCGGCATCCCACCCCACATCCAGAGCCGTGGGGGGACCCAGCCCTTGCTGGGGCGATGCCAAGTGGCACTAGGGGGGCTGGCATGTGGACCCTCTCCCATACCCACCGGGGGTGAGGGGTTTGGCAGTGGGCAGTGCTGGTCCTGGTGAGTACACCTCTCCCTTGGAGCCCGGCTGGCAGATCATGTGGTTGGTGACCAGGTGGCTGTAGAGGATGTCCCGTGTGGTGGAGATGAAGCCGCAGCTGTGGCAGACGCCTGTGGAGGACACAGAGTGGGTTAGATCCACGGGCACGGGTCCCACCGCAGGATCCCTCTCCGTCATTCCCATGCCCTGGTGCCGCCATCCCTATGGGCACACCAGGCAGTGCTAACTCACCGTTGAGGGTGTCCGTGTGCACCTTCAGGTGACGTTCGCAGTTGGCTTTGGTGGTGAAGGCGGACAGGCAGATCAAGCAGACGAACGGACGCTCCCCTGCAAGGCGGACAGAAGGACACCTCAATGCTGAGGGACAGGGACCGCGGGGACAATATATGCCCAGCCATGCCTGCTCCATCTTTATGGCAGAAGGCTTTGCAGGTGAGCACCGGCTTGCAGGGCACTGCCCCCAACCAGTAACCCGACCGGGGAAGGTCCTCATCTGGCTGCAAGCAACCTGCAGCCTCCCTGTCCCTCTGGCTCCCTTGGGGTCCCTGCTGTCCCCAATCTGTGCCATGCCACGCTGTGCTATGCCGTGCCGTGCCGTGCCCATACCGCTGTGGCTCCGCATGTGGATTTCCAAGGAGCTGGCGCTGGGGCAGCTCTTCTTGCACTGGGGGAAGGGGCAGACGCGCTCGTTGGGGTACGTCTCCTTGGGCTTCTCGTCCACGGCGGGCGAGCCCGCGCTCTGCCGGCTGGCGCAGTAGTACATCAGGTGGGCTTGCAGGTTGCGCTCGCTCCGGTACCAGATCCCGCAGTCCTTGCACGGGAAGACGTCCTCTGCAGAGGGAAGGGATGGACGGCAGGGGATGGGGCGAGCGCGGACATGAGGACCCCACATCCCCCTGGGGACCCCTCGCCCGGCATCGCCCCGGCACTCACTGTTCACCACGGCGGTGGCCAGGATGGCAGCCATGCCCGCCTGCTGGGGCAGCAGCTGGATGTCGGAGTGCAGCGCGGCCGGGTAGGGCGAGTCGCCGGGCTCTGCCTTCACCGCCTGCCTGGGGACGGCCGCCGGCTCGGCCACCACGAAGGCGCACACGGGCTCGTCCTCCCGCACGGCGCGCGTGGTCCTGCACCACACGGCGTCATCTGGGGGCACAGGGGCGAGAGGTCAGCGTGACCCCCCCGGGGCCTGGTGCCTGCCCAGCCCTGCTCTCCGCTCCCCGCAGCCCTGGGTGCTTCCCCCCCCCTACCCCGACGTGGCTAAGCCCCAGCTCGCCTGGAGGTGGCGGTGTCAGCCCGCGCCTGAGCTGCGCTGATGGGCACAGCCCTGCGCTGCCAGGGGTGCTCGCGCCCCATCCCACGCTCGCACTGAATCTTGCAGTAACGCCTGCACGAAGTCTTGCACCAGTGCCTGCGCGAACGCTTGCACTGAGCGTCGTGCTGAACCTTGCACCGGGCTTCCCATGAACGTTGCACCGCCGCCTGCAGCGATGCTCGCAGCAAGGTTTGCAGCCAGCATGGCACCAATGCAGCATCCATCCCCCCGCCCCCGGCGCAGGTACCAACCCTTCCTGTAGATGACGGCGTTGGCGTCGGGCTCTCCGGGCACCAGGGGCAGGCGGGACAGCCAGCAGCTCTCGTCCCTCAGCACCAGCGTCACCGGGGGGCTCTGCTGCGGGCACAGAGGGGTGCAGGTGAGCATCACTCTGCAGGGCACTGGGACAGCAGGGGACACTGGGGCTCTGCCCGTGCCAGCGCTGCGCCCAGCGCTGCCTCCCCGCATCTCTAATGAATATTAATGAGTGAGGATGGGAGTAGGCGGAGGGGGGGGGGGGGGGTTGGAAATTAATCTGCCTGATCCTCTGATGGCTGCCGCGGTAACGATATGAAATCTAATTATTCGTCCCAATATTTCTAAACCCTCCAACTCAGCCTGACAGTCTCAGCCGGTTTTAGGCCTTATCACTGCGAGGAGCCGAGTGCTCGCAGCGTGATAAAGCGCACGCACGCATACACATACACACACACACACACACACACACACAGAGGGGCTTGCACACATGTGTGCACGCTGCACCAGTGCACACGCAGCGCTGAGCCTGCAGAAAGCGGCACTGGGGAGCAATGCATGGCTCTGTGCATGGGGAACCCGAGCAGATGCAGCTCCCTGCAGTGTCCAGGACTTGCTGCACCCCCGGGTGCTCCCGCTCCATTTGCAGCCACAGCAGCAGCTGCCCGTCCAAAGCCCATGCTGAGAACCTTCCTTGTTTTCCCCTGAACAAAGAGGTCAGTGTCTCTGCGCCGAACCAGCCCTGATAACCATCAGAAACCCTATCTGCTCCGCATCCGCCCGGGGTGGTGTTAGCGGGGCAGCTCCCCCCAGCAGGCATCCTTCCTTGGGGGAAATGGGACGGGCACGAAGCGTTCCCCTTGCATTCCCTTACTGCTGGCGCTCTGCACATCCTCCTGAGCAATGGAGTCTTGGGGAGCACTGTGGGACCCTCTGAGGATGCAGCAAGCATCCTCCTCCTCCTCCTCATCCTCCTCCATCACCTGGGTCACGGTGCCACCACGCAGCAATGGGCACAAGCAATGCTCCTCAAGCACCAAAGCCACCCAACGTCCCCAGTTCCCACTAAAACCTGTGTACGGGATGGATGTCCAGCTGCAGGCTGGCATCTGGGGGAGATCCCCTCTATCCCCCCCCGCCCCGCCGCCAGCAACAATGCGAAGGGACCCGAGGGCGACAGCCCGTATCAGGGATGGGGCTGTGATTCCTTCCTCGCTTCCCCAGGCAGAGATAGGAGGGAGGCGAGCGGCGGAGGAAAGCAGGGCTGGGAATCATCAGCCCGCCTCGATAAGGGAGCTGCTGAAATGGGAGCAAAAATATTTAGACAATAAATGAAGTATCAGAAAAAAGCCGCGCATATCTTTAAGGAATCAATCATCCTGTACCGGGTGTCTGGACACACGGCGCCAAGCGGGAGATACGGAGCCAAACTGGGCAGATAAGGGTTAATCAAGGATTTAATTCGGCAAAGATAAACGGGCCTGAGCCAAAAAAAAAGAAAAAAAAAAAAAAGAAGAAAAAAAGAAGAAAAAAAAAAAGAGTGAGGGAGAATGGAGGAGGAGGAGTGGGGATGGAGCCAAGCCGACATCCCGGCTGCGGAGCCCCTGGGCTGGAGCTGACCTGCATGGCTGCAGGGAGGGGAAGGATGTGAGCCTGTGTCTGGGGGGCCCCAGCCCCTCCATGCATCCCTGCACGCCCGCACACACCCATGCACACCACCCGCACCGATAGAGCAAGCACGAGCCACCGGCAGCCTTTGCTGGTCCCAACTCTGCAACACGAAGCTCCAGCAGTCATGCTCCAAAACAGCAGAAACCCATCCTTCCCGAGGGCTCCCAGCCCCTCTCCGTGCTGCTGCTTGTCCCTGAGGCTCCCTTTGTGCCCCAAATCCCCCTGCACCAAGACCCCATCTCTGCAAGTAGACACGTACCAGCAAACAGCCCGCTTGCAATGCCAGGGGGCCCAGCAGCCTCTCACCGGTGCTACTGTCCCAGGCACCCAAAAACAGTCAGGGGACCCAGAGCTCATCAGTGCAGGGACAATCTCTCCCCAAGCGATCCCTTTGCGCTCACTCATCATTGCTGCGGGGCTTTGCCCACCCCTCTAAGCGCTCCTTACCGCCTCGCCGTGTCCCGGTGATGCCGGCTCGCTGTGGATGCTGCCCTGGAAGGGTCCCCAGGAGAAACCCTCGGGGAGGCTCCTGCGAGCTCGCACCCGGCGCTCCCCATCCTGCACGGCCAGCTCCAGCTCATCTGCAAGGAGAGGGATGGTGTCAGCTGGTCCTGTCCCCATCCATCCCCATCCCCATCCACCATCAGTGGTGCCTGGAAGAAGAGGAAGGTTCTATGCAGGCTTTGGGAAAAGCCCAAGCACCGCTGGATTCCCCAACTGCTGGTACTGCCATTCCCAGGCCAGGGAAGCCTCCAGGCCCCCAGCTTGGTGGTCCCATACCGGTGCTGGGGGTCCGGGCATGACGCGGCGCAGAGGAGAGGAAGGAGCGCTTCCCATCCCCGCATCCAAAGTCGTAGCGGCTTCAGGGCTTAATGGCTTTGATTATCTGATAAAGCCCTGGTTTAATGGGTTAGATAACATGTTAATACACTATGAAGGCTGCTCTAAAATGTTTTAACTGTGCCTTTGTCTTTCGGAGTGCAGATAAGATGGCAGGTAACCAATACCGGGATGTATGCGCTCTGGCTGCTCCGTGCCATGAGGATGCTCTGCGAAGGACACCAAGCCACCACAAGCCCCATGCCAGGATCTCTAAAGCCACCACATGTGTTAGGTCATGGCCCCAGCACAATGGGGACATCGGTGTCGCATCCTCCAAAGGGATTTGCAAAGCGCCGGGGTCCCGCAGGCAGGGAGAAGGCTGCGCTGGTTGGAAGGCAAATTGCTCTCAGGGCTAGAAACGCAGGGAGGAGAAAATGATCCCATGGCTGCCGAGATTGAAATCTGATGTGTTTATTAGCCGGGCTGACATCTGGATCCTCTCTGTGCTGGGGTTATTCCAGGTGAGCGTCAGGTGCTGCGTGTAGGGGGGGGGGACCCGTGCTGGCCTGGCCTCGCGCTGTCTCCTCGGGTCCCCTCTGTCCCCTGTCTCCCTGTCATCCCTCTGGATCGCAGCGGGATAGGAGGAGGAAGGCAGAGAGCTGGCGGAGCCCAAGGGTTTGTCCCCTGGGGCCCAGGTTCCCTATGGGCTCGGGGCTCCCTGGCTCACCGCTGCCTTTGCCACCCTGCAGCCCAGCTGCTCCCGGGGAAGCTGTCCCCGTCCCAGCCCAACTGCCACCCCTCACCCGCCCCAGCATTGCCCCCCTGTTGCCCCCCTCCCCCCATCTCTGTGGTAATCAGCGGCGTTTGGGTCAGGAGACCATGTCTCTGAGATAAGCGCGTTTGCCTGACACTTCCCATGTCAGAGCACTTCATCTTCTGTGTATCAATCCCCAGCAGAGAAAACACGCAGGCGCTGATAAAGAGAAAACCGTTCCAGACAGGGGGACAAAAATAGAGCCGGCCTCACTGTGGGGCACGCGGCAGCACGGGCTGTATGCTGGCACCCCCAAAAACGCAGCGTGGGGATGGTGCTGGCTGGATCTGCTGCCTGTGCACAAATGGGGATGCTGCTGGATGTGCCCCCACGGGGACACGGGGTGACAGGGAGGTGGCCAGCCGTGTCCCTGTTGCTACACCCACCCGGGGAGAGGAGGAAAAAAGTTTGTTCTCAAAGAAACACGCAGCATCGCTGCATCCTCTGCCGTGGGGGAGCACCAGCACCGAGCTGGCCTCAAGGATACCACCCAAACCAGGCGCACAAGCAGTGTCCCCAAATGGGGACATCCACCTGCACGGTGGCCCTGTCCGTGCACCAGAAGCCAGCACCGACAGCCCTGAGTCCGGCCCCAAAGCATCGCAGCGGGGACATGGCACACGGCAGTGCCACCCCTTGGGGACGCTCGAGGTGACCGACACGCACGTAGCCCGGACGGTGGCCCCAGGGAGCAAAGTCTGTGTGCCCCACGCTGCCACCGACGCTTGGTGTCACCACTCAGCGGGGTGACGCAGCCCTTATCTAATCTCACCATCGGGTCCCGGTGAGGCGGAACCACACCGATATCTCAGGAATTCCCATCTCCGAGATGATTAACCACACGGGGCAGGGATGGGGCTGTTTGCTTTGGGCCACCAAAAGCAGCCAAAAGGACGGAAAGAGGGAAAAAAAAATAAAAAACCCAACCCACAAAGCTCACTCCCAACGGGTCCACCTGCTCAGGAGCTGCGTAGGATCCCAGCACCCACCCCACTGCCCCATCGCCATGAGACACCACTTGGGGACACATCCCCACGCCCCAGTGTTTGCTGTGGGGCCGCCAGCTCCCGCTTCCCCCAGCACTGCACTCCAGCTTATCTCCCCATCGAGATTTCAAAGAAATGGCCTGAGCTATGCTGGAGAGCAAAGATTAATCCTGTCATCGCCCCGCTGCCGGCTATCGGCTGATAAATGAAAGAGAAAGGCTGGCTGCCACCTGCACCTGGGGGCTGATGGGGTCCAGGAGAGGAGGGGACAAAGGGTGACCTGGGGTGACACGAGGTGACACGTGCACTTTTCCTCCAGGAAGGAGCAGAAGGGAAGGACAGAGGGTCCCCAGCCGGTCCCATCCTGAAAGACTCCCACGTCCCTTGCCTCACATGTATCCGTGGGACTTTAATCAAATTCGAACGCATCAGATCCACCCTGGGACAGGATCTCTGATTTGAGGACTCTGAGTGTTTGCAGCTGCCTGGATACTATCTGGATAAATACTGCTATCAGGGAGTCATGGGACTGCTTCCCAGCACCATGCATAACTCCTATTAATACCGTGCCTTGTGCCCCGGCCCCTATGGCCAGGTCTGGGGGTCACCTGGGAGTCTTAATGCCCCAAATGCCCCCAAACGAGACATCCTGGAGAGCCTGGAAATGAGACATCTTCAGTGATGCCTGGGACACAGGGACAAATGGGTCCCAGCCCAGCCCATGGCTTGGGGACCCCTGAAGGGGAGGCTGAGTCTGTCTGTCTGTCCATCCCTTCATCCTGTCCACCTGCTCATTTCTCCTTCCATCTGTCCATCCATCCATCCACCTGTTTATCCACCTATCCATCTATCCATTTGCCCATCCATTTGCCCACTTGTTTATCCACTTATCCATCTATCCATCCATCTGTCCACCCACCTATCCACCCATCCACCTACCCATCCGTCCATTCATCTCTCCATCCATCCATCCGTCCAGCCATCTGTCCACCTGTTTATCCACCTATCCATCTGTCCAGCTATCCATCCATCTACCCATCTACCTATCCATCCATCAATCTACCTATCCATCCGCCCATCCATCTTTCCAGCCATTTGTCCACCTGTCCATCCACCTACTCATCCGTCCATCCATCCATCTGTCCAGCCATTTGTCCACCTGTTTATCCATCTATCCATCCACCCATCCACCTACCCATCTGCCCACCCATCCGTCCATCCATCCATCTGTCCACCTGTTTGTCCACATATCCATCCATCTGCCCATCCACTCATCTGTCCATCTGTCCATCTGTCAGTACCCAACCTCCCAAAGGAACATCCCATCCAGGGAACGCGATCCGAGCGCAGAAGCGGAGCCCCCGAGCCCCCCGCTGCTGTTCTCAGAAGCCGCGAGCGCGTGCGGCGGAAGGAATAAATCCTGACAACTCAACTAGCGCAATGATGTGATGGCACCGCGCCGATAAGATGGAGGGAGCCGATTGGGAAGAGTCTTAAGCTGCAAACACGCAGCATCTCCACTCTTCACCTCCGCTCACAAAGGGAAATCTCTCCAAAGGGGCTAAGGAGATTATCCCGGCTTTGCCGTCCCGGGTGCTCGAGTAATCAGGGCAGCCTTGGGAACAACAAAGGAGTGAGCAGGGCTTAAATTAGAGCAGCCGAGGACGGGGGCTCGGGCCCTCTCCCACTGATCCCAGGCCACCGTGGGACAGCCCTGACCCCACGGGGGTGGGGACATCACGGCTCAGATCTGTGGCTTTGGGCTCCTTTAGGGGGGGGGATACACAGGGTCCCCCCCCTCCCTGCTGCCAGGGTCGGGGGGAGAGCTCTGCCCTTATCGCTCCCCACCATCGCTCACCATTTATTGATTTTTTTTCTTTTTTTTTTGCCACGGTACAACAGCAAATCTTTATCGTGCTGAACCCTGACCCCGGTTAATGGAGGAGCTGTTACCTACCCTGAGCAGCACAGTGGGTGCTGGGGGGGGGGGGGAAAGGAGGGTGCGGGGCCCCGCTCGCCAGCTGTGCCGCCGGCGGGTGTGCTGGCACCGGGCATGCCACGCAGTGCCCACGTACCCCAGGGAGCTGCGGTGCCCTGCCCCAGCAGGATGCATCCCGACAGCTGGGTTTGCATTCAGGGCGTTGCTGCATCCCACAGATGGATGAGGAGGGCATGGTCCTTAGGGGTCCCCATCCTGCATCCCACAAATGCACGGGGCGTGGTGCCAAGGGATCCCCATTCTCACAGGGGAAGAGCAGGAGGAGAGGGACGGGGGGCACAAAGGCCGCCCAGAGCCCCCCTTCTCCCGCAGCTGCCATGGTGGGAGATGCCATTACACCTCATTCTAGCACAGAACAGGTGCTCTCCCTGTCAGGATATGATCAGCCCCACAGCCCTTTTTCTGCATTGAGCACGCTATGGGGTGGCAGCATTGACCATTAGGAATACAAACGGAAAACCCCCAACAAGAAGGGAAACTTCCAGCATGCAGCAGATTTAGGGGCAAATACACATCCACCTGCTCCAGCAGTGTCCCCAGCCCACCCTGAGCATCCCCCTACACCGACACCATCCCCAAACTGCCCTGAGCATCCCTCCACCCCTCCGCATCCCCGAGCAGAGAAGTGATAGCCACGTCTCCAACGTCCCCAACCCAGGACAAGTGTCACCAGCCCCGCTGCGGTCCCACTGCTCTCAGTGCCATCGCAGAGCTTTGCCACGCCACCAGCAGGCTGGGCACGGGGAGCAGGACCCCCAGCGCATGGGGCTGCCACCCCAAACCCCAACTTCTCCTCTTTCCTTCCTAGCAATCTACCGCAAACACAACTCTCCGCCGCTCGGCCCGGCTCTGGGCGATAAAAGAGAAATAGCTGGAATAATTTTTCCCACCCACACATACCATTGTGGAGGGGAAGGGGGAGCGCGGGGCTGTCCGTCAGGACGAGCCGTCCCCTCCTCGCCGTGCCCTGCTCACCCCGATAATAAACCTTGAGGTTTGCACACCAGCTCCGGGCGGCGAGAGATTATTCGGGCAGGAGTCAGGGCGCAGATAAACACAACCGAACGAGAGAGGGAGGCGAAAGGGAAAGGGGGGGGGTGGGGGGAAGGAACAAAAGAAGAAGAAGAAAAAAAAAAAGTTTGTAGTTTTAATTAGATGGAGGAAAAAAAAATGGCTTTAAGAAAGTTATCTCTGCGCTGGAGCTGGGAGAGCACGTGGAGATGGGCAAAGATGGATCTGGGGTCTGAAATAGGGATGGGGGCATTGCGACCCCCGGAGCCTGATAGCCCCATGGGGGGGGACATTGTGCCCCACACCTGGGTGACATTGCAGAGGTGTGGGCAGGTGATCGCTATCGGTGTAGCATCGTGCCTGAGGTTGTAGTTTTTGGTGCCTTGGACGTTGGTGCATCCATGAAGGATGGGGCTCTGTGGGACCCCCCCGGCCAAAAAGCAGCAGCCTCCCAGGGAATCTCCCCTCTGTTGTGGGGATTTTCCAGTGTCTATGTGAGGCTGAGCTGCCTGTAGCTCTGCTCTCTGTGCCAACACCTAATTCAGAGCCTCTCGCTGTACCCCTCCAGGAGGCAATGGGGAGTGGGGGGGACAGCCCCGTATGCCCAATTCTGCCTGTTAGACAAGGGATGGAGGCTGCAGTGCTCCCCAGATCCCAGCTCCAAAGTGAATGGGAGAGGTGGAAAAACGGGGCTGGGAGAATGCTGGTCATGGGATGGTTTGGGGGATGGGATGGGCTCGAAGCCCCCTCTAGGATCCAGACAGTGGCCGGTGGGCACGGACACCAGTGTTCCCACATCGGCACCTCTCCAGAAAGTGCCTCAAAGAGACCAAAGGGCGGCCAGGGAGCAGCCCCCCTCCAACACCAACCCGGCCCCGTCCATCTGCAGCGCTCCCAAGTGCAGGAGTATGGATTCCAGCTATCAGCTGCTGGCGTATCAGAACCCCCTGTGAACAAGGTCATTTCAAAGATAAAAAAAATACTCACCCCCTCCCCCCTCCCCCCCAACACGCACACCTCCTGTGCATGAGGCCAAGGAGAGCCAGGATGGTCCCCACGCGGGCGCTGCAGCAGAGAGGTGACGAGGTGACCGTGTCACGTCCATCCCATGGCTGAGCCCATTGGAAGAGCATCCCAAGGGATGAGCACCCACACAGAGCCCTGTGGACCCCCGAGACCCCGTGGGGAGCGAACAAAGGCGCTGGGAGCAGCCCACATTCCACCCCCCCCCACCCCCTACACCGCATCTTCGCGGCTGCCATTGCTGACATACGGCGGATCCTGCCAGATAAAAAGAAAATTCAGGCTGCTCAGAGTTTCCCTTTTTGCCAGCTCCATCCCTGATAAGTGCAGAGCCTGCAGAGCGCCTGATAGACGGGCTATCGCGGCGGTTGGTGCGAAAGGAACACCCTATCGCTGCAGCATCGCCGGACCGCCATCAACTCCCAGCCACACAGAAATTAATACCACTCCAATTACCAGAATAGAGATGGGCTGGGAGAAGGCGATAATAAAATCTCTTTTACATAAAGAATGCAAATAACCCGCTGCGGAGAGGGGGGAAGGGGAGGCATGGCCGGAGCACCGCACTGTGCTCATTTCGGGGGGCACGTTGCATCCTGCTGCAATGCAACCCCATAGAAACCCCTATGGACTGGGCACGGAAAATGCTGTGGTGGGTGAAAGGGGGTAGGGTTTGGGATCGCTGGGAGGGGAAGGGTTGCTTTTAGGAGCGATGCGTCGCGGTCACGGGGACAAAGGGCTGGAGAGGAGATAAGGAGGAGCCGGGGCGGCCTCGCAGCTCCTTCCTGCAGGAAGGGATGGGGGTATCAGCGGGGCCGCCGTGCGCTTCCCCTCGGATGGGGAGCGGGGCCCATCCGTGGGGACTGGGGCAGCTGCCGCACACGTGCGCTGCTGGCCAGACCTTCCCAGGGCTCTGCACTGCGCGGCCGTGGGGACGCAGCGGGTGTCCCCATACGTTGCCGGGTGGGGGTTAGCTATCCGGCACTGGGGTCACCCCTTCCCGTCATGTGCAATGGGGAGGAAGCGCGCTGCTCCGTGAGGCTGCCAACGGGATGCACACATCCCGTCATCCAAAGTGGCACTGGACCCCAAAACGTGGCACCCATCGGGGAATGGTCATCCCGGTGCCATCGGGCCCCCATTGCGCACGTACCCACAGACCTAATCTCCACGGGGGAACCCCGACCTTCTCCCCATCGGCGCGGAGGTTTGAAGATAGTGGCATGATAGGGCGCGGGGCACCCGGCGAGCGCGGCGCGGAGATACCAGCGGGGAGATAGATGGCTCGAGCTGCTTCTTGGGGTTTTGATAAGCATCGCAAAACCACTCAAGTGGTTACTGGGATGTCTGCAAAGTGCCCCGTGAGCACATGGGGCAGGACACAACTCCTGCGTGCCACAGCTCTGATGGCTTTTATGGTCCCAAGGGCAAAGCAGGGGACATAGGGCACTGTGCCCATCACCCTTTGCATGGAGCCTGGCAGGAGCCACGGTGCTTGCCCCGATATCTCAGCCCCACTTCTGCAATAGGTTCTGCAGTAGGAGCACACAGTGATGGCCGCACGGGGACCCACCTGGCCCATTCCAAGAGCTCATCTCCTGCGTGTTTTCTCCAGGATCTGATTTCTCCGCCTCCTTCGGGCTCTCTGGGACATCTTTGCACTCCACCTCTGCAGCAGAAGGACATGAGGTCAACAGGGAGCACCCCAGCCCATGGCACACACAACAAACCCTGCACCTCCCCTGTACCAAACCACATCCACGGGGACCCCGACCCATGGCACAATGCACATCCATGGCGACCCCAAACCCACTGCACAACAACACACCACATCCATGGGCACTCCAAACCCACACAACACACCACACCTACGGGGACCCCAAACCCATGGCACAATGCACCACATCCACAAGGACCCCACAAACCCATGGCACAATGCACCACATCCACGAGGACCCCGGTGCCCCCACCCCACACTGAACCCCACCACCACCCACGGCCCCACGTCACCCGCTGCGCTCTCCCGTCCCGGCTCTATTTGTGGCGTATTCATAGCAACTTGATAACAATTATTTTCTCCATTAACTGCTGCTGGAGATGCTACAGATAAGGGCCTATCTGCATATGACAGTGTGGAAGATTAGCGCCCAAAGTACATGTTTGCCTTCGTCCCGGGCGGATCACCCACACGGAGCCCAATCGATAGGCGCCGGAGCGAACACCCCGGGGTGACGTCACCGCCATGGCAGATTATTAATACAGGTGATAAGCGGAATGATTAACATCAAATAAATCAATCACCGGGTATAAAAGTCCTATTATTTTTGGCTATAAATCAAAGTGCCTGGCATATTGATTTTTATCCATCTCGCTGAAAGCTTTAGTGGCCGTTATTGCTGCTCGGCGTTATCTCTGCTATCACCTCTTTATCGAGCCGGGCCAGTGCCAGGTGCAGCTCCGCGCCCGGCTCCCAGCTCCGTGCCCCCATCAGATAACACTCCCCACTCCCAAGAAAACTCTGCCTCCATGGGGCTGACCCCGTGGTTTTGGAGTTGGAGTGCTCGCCGGACTCGCTGCTCCCTTACCCTATGGTTTTGGGGTTGGGGTGCACACCAGGAGCCTCCCGGCCGGCCCCATGCACCGTGCCCTGCCGCTGTTATCTTGCTGGGCGGCTGATTAGGGTTTGCCCCCACCTCCGCAGGAAGGAACTGAAGGGCTATCGGGGCCCCGGGGTGGGGCAGCAGGCGGCAGGCAGGCGGCAGCGGGCAGGAAGCGGGCGGCAGCGGCACAGCTCCGTCCCCATCCCATTGGCTCTGTCCCCATCCCATTGGCTCTGTCCCCATCCCGTTGGCTCCGTCCCCATCCCACTGCACCAATGCCAACCTTGAGGGTCCTTCTGCGTCCCCGCATCCCTCCCCGCAACAGCCCCAACATGTTTGCAGGGCAGCATCCCAACCTGCTTTGGGATCCAGCACAGCCCTACATGTGGTCTGACCCCAATGTGTCCAAATTGCTCCCAGCTGTGGTTTCCTACATGCCCGGAGCCCACCGAGAGCATTCTCATTCCCAGCCATCAACCCAGGACGGAGCCTCCAGGAACAACAGCATTTTGCTGAACCCTCCACTGAACCCTTGATGGGATGCTCCATTTGCTAATGGGGGACAAACGGTGATGATGCGGGGGGCTCTCACCTTCGCTGCTGGGGGGGCTGCAGGCGTCGCGCTCTGCTGAGCCCTCACGCTCCGAGGTGGCCCCGTCCCTCTCCGTGGGGCTCTGCTCGCCTGCAGCAGCGTCCTCGCCTTCCTCCATCGCTCCCAGGGAACCTGTGGGGCACAGAAGGTGGTCAGCACAGTTCCCTGCAGCCCTGGTGGTGTCTGCAGTCATTGAGGGACCCCACAGAGCGTCCCCCATGGTCCCCACACCCCTCTCCTGATGGGGATCCCAGAGAAATGGAGATGCTGTGGGTGCACATCCTCTCGCTGTGCTGGAAGAAACTGGGGAGGGGTATCGGGTGGAAATGGTGAGAGCGGGGTGGCTGTAGGGCACACATTGCACAGTGCATGAGGGATGCATGCATGGTTATCGATGGCAGAGTGCAGGAGGGATGCACAAAGGGATATTGCAGGGGGCAGGAGAGGTGCACATGAGGATACTGCGGAGTGCAGGAGGGATGCACATGGGGATATTGCACGGTGCAGGAGGGATGCACATGGGAACACTGCAGGCTGCACAGGAGGGATGCACGCAGCAATATTGCATGGTGCAGGAGGGATGCACCGCAGGTACCTCACCACGCCGCCATCCCCATGGCAACGCAGCATCCCTCCCGCACCAAATTAAGGCACACCCCCAGCACATGGCCCAGCGGGCAGGGAGCACAGTGGTGGGATGGGGCTGCAGCCCTCCACCGCTCGCCGTGACTCCAGGCATGTATATTTACAGCGGGAGAACAAAGGGCCATAATCTATACAAAGCAGACAACAATGAGCGTGAATAAAGAGGCTGCCGGAGAAGGGAAGGCAATTTATTCTAATTCTGCTAATTTCAGTTCCAGCACAATTAAAAAGACTCTGATAATATTCAGAAACAATCGCCGGCTAACAAATCGTTTCTCTCGCGGTAAATGAAACATTGTTAGGCTAATTTTTTCTTTCACGCCTTCCCAGCTCTCGGGCTCCTGATAAAGTTAACCCGAATCGCGCTGCTCCAGCACAGCGCTGCCAAAGAGGGGTGGGAAGGGACCAAGGGGGACGGTGCCATGTGCCCATGGGTGTCCCAATGGGCGTCCCAATGGGCGTCCCAATGGGCGTCCCAATGGGCGTCCCAATGGGCGCCCCAATGGGCGTCCCAATGGGCGCCCCAATGGGCACCACCCTACTCACATCCCACCCCGAGAGGCGATGGGGACAAAAATCACCTGAAAAACTCATTTTTTGAGAACAAGTTGCTACGGGATGCTGACAGGGAAGGGAAGCAGGGGGTGGGGACAGGCGGTACCCGCTGCATCCGGACCCATGTCCCTAGGGATGCAGCCCCACACGCGGCATCCCAGCCCCAGGCAGGGAAGCACCAATGGCTGTGGGGCTTAAAGGAGCCCTTGGCTATGAAAAAAAAAAAAAAGAGGAGGAAAAGGAGAGGGGAAAAAAAAAAAAAAAAGAGGGAGAGAGCGGCGGAGCAGAGCGTCATTTCTGCGGGATTGCTGGGAGCCCTGCGCAGTTATCGCCGCACACAGCCTCCCTCCGCTTGCCTGATCTGTCTATTCTTCATTAAGCAAATACGCTGAAATGGAAATGAAAACATAATAGCTATTTGATTTTCGGCGAGATATTTTGCATATTGGTTCGGTGCTGATAGCGGAATTTCATCAACTCCCTTTTTTCATGCTTTAAAACTGAATTACTGAGGCTGGCTTTACAGCGAGGGGAAGAGCCCAAAAGCGCTCTGCTCCGAGATCCTCCGCTCGGCGATTAACTCTTCTTCCTCCTCCCTCCTTCTCTCTCTCTTTTTTTTTTTCTTCCTTGATAACAAGGAGTTTTATTTTCTGAATTACAGCGACTGTAAGAACTTGCGTTGAGGCGTGCGACGCGCCCATGTGCCAACACCGGGGTGGGCGCAGGGATGGGGCCAGCACCAGGACCCCCCCGGCCATGCCACCACCCTCACACCTTTGCACCCCCAAAGCGAGCAGCACTGGCCAGCCCTCGGATGGGATAGCTCCGACTTTGGGAAAATGACATGAAAAAAGAAGAGGGGACTTTTCCATGCTGCCAAGAGAGAGACCCTGGGCGCTCCGAGAGCAGGCATGCAGACAAGAGCAAAGCGATAAGGGGCTGCGATAACAGATAGAAAATAGCAACAGATCCAGACTTTCCCACCGGCTCTGAGCGGGGAGGAGGAGGAGGAGGAGGAGCCCATGGAAGCGGTCCCGCGAGCTGCAGCACTGCACGTGCGAGCCGGGGCGACCCGCGAGCTGCTGGCTTCTATCAGCACGCATCAAAGTTCAGGAGCTGGTGGAGGTTTCAATAAAAGGGATCGGCGCTGCCCAGGACCGAAGGGTGACCCTGCGTTTCACCCCAAATCACCCAAAAGATCGCGGGGAAGGAGAGCCCAAGCATTTGGCAGATGGTGACCTCCCCGGTGCCCAGAGACCCCACCCGGTGTCCCCATTGCTATGGGGTTGGGGTCAGCATCACAGAACCATGGGCACAGCCGTGGGGTCAGCCAGCAGCGAGCAGCCATATAGCGATCCTGTTCTTCATCTCCACCACATCCCCCATGCTCCACCTGATGCCTACACTGACATTCCAAGTTAAGAAGAGAAGTCAGCTCCAAATGCAGAGGAAAACCAATCCCAATCCCCGTCGGCCAGGTGAGCATCCCCCCCAGGTTCTGGCTCCAACCAGGGACAATGGGATGCTCACCAGTTGCATTACACCGGAGATGTAGGACCATGAGCTTGGGTCCCTAGGGGCAGTGCAGCAGCCTCTAAATCCCAAATCACTTCTAAACCCCAAATCTCCCTCTTTCCCCCAGACCAGCCCAAATTTGCACAGAAGAGCTACATCTTCACATCTGCACCATCGCCAACTGGATGTCCCCAAACCATGCACCCATTCCCATCTACACCATCACCAACTGGATGTCCCCAAACTACACCCTGTGGTAGACCCCTTCCCACCCCATAGAGCCATCCCCATTGGCGTGCAGCGATTCAGACACATCCATCACTGCACGGGGATTCCCCAGGGTCTTGTATAGAGGTTGTGCCGCAGCCGCCCCACAGCACGTGGTGCCTAGGGAGCAACCTGGGCTGCATGGTGATCCAAAACCACTGCTATCTGATGGGCCTGCAGCCCACACTTCTCACCCAATTTTTCCCGGCACTTATTAAGGTTTCTCTTCCAGCAGCCCTAATGCTCTGCATGGCCTCGGGTGCCCTGAGCAGTGCAGGAGGTGCCAGGAGCTGCGGCCAACAGAGGTTTTGGTGGCTAGGAAACGACATGGGTCCCCAAAGGGCGCGCTATCTACGGGACTATTTTGTCCTCCTCTTGGCTGACCTTTCCCATCTTAACCTGACCAAAATTGCAATATACTCCCCAACGATGGGGACCCACTCGTTTTGGGGGCAAACGAGTACTTTTCTGCACAAAACTTTCCCTATCAGCCCAAGCGCAGGTTTGGAACGGCATCTCCACACCCCCCCAGGAAGATATCAGCATTTTTAATATCAACCCCATGCATGGAGCTGATAATGTTGAGGCCAGCCCCAGCCGTACCTATCTCGAATCGGGAGCCCTTTTCTATCATGCCCAGATAAACTCGCCCTGCGGCTCCCTTGTGTTAAAAGGGTGAGGAGAAAAAAAAAAAAAAATATATATATATATCCAGGAGGTGCGGGGGGAGGATGCTCATGTCCACACCATAGGACTGAGGGTGTCTTGCTCCTGGGGTGGGATAACCTTGGGGGATGCTCTGTTGGGTCCCTCAACGTGTGGTGACCCCAATCCAATAGCAGCAGGGGACGCTTGCATCCCTAAGGAAATGCTCTGGGATGGAAACAGTGGCTCTATAAACTCCATCTGCAAGAGGCTAAGGGACACTGGGGACATGTGGGTGGCACCTTCCCTATGGCAGGGGCGCATCCACCCTGTGTGTGCCATTGGGGTTGCAACCTATGGCCATCCCACACCTTCCGCATCCTTGAGCATCCCCCAAAGCAAGCGGGGCCTAGATGGAGAGAGG
This sequence comes from Numida meleagris, assembly GCF_002078875.1. Classification (NCBI taxonomy): domain Eukaryota; kingdom Metazoa; phylum Chordata; class Aves; order Galliformes; family Numididae; genus Numida; species Numida meleagris. Next base: position 18,126,752 of record NC_034418.1, on the reverse strand, counting down.
TCCCACAGATCTCCCATCCCAACCACCCCTCTGCATTCTGCAGGAGGAAGACGATGGGAGAGCGGAGCCCATCCCGTGCTCCACTTTGACACCCACGTCGACGCTCGCCCCAAAACGCGCGCGTCTAGAGGGGGAAGAAGAAAAAAAAAAAAAAAAAAAGAAAAAGCCGAGCCGAAAGGCAGAGCCTGAGAAAAACCAGCCCTGCTGATAGGGGAGAGATTGGTTTCAGCCGGAGCTGCTCCCCCTGCCAAGTCCACATCCTATCTGCGCGGGGTGCAGTTACTTAACATTCATCACCGGCTGAACTCTGTAACTTTATCAGCGCCCGAGCATGGCGCCATCGCCGAGCCCAGCCATTCCCGGCGCTCAGATAGGGCCGATAAACCGCTGATAGATTACAGGAGATTGTTTCACTTCAGGGGACGCGATTACTAATACTAATAGCGAGAGAGCCCGCATCGTATCAAACAGCCGCCGCAGGGCGGGGGGAGCGGCCGCGGGGGGCACGGGGAAATAATGAGAAAGAAAATACAGGAACAATGACAATGAAGTGACTTTACGTTTCAGATGGGGCCGATAAGGCCCTGATAGATTTTTAAGAGAGGAGAGCTTCTAATAGAGCCGTCCCCGGCCCCGGCGCATCAGATGGATTGGAGCAGATTGCTGCACAAAAATGGGGATGCGATCTGCTGCCAGAGGATGGGGTGGGAAAGGAGATGATGCTGAAATGCCTCCGGGCGGGGGGAAACTGAGGCAGCACCGTGCAGGGCGCAGGGACAGGAAGGGATGCACAACTGGGACCAGGTGGCATAACCGTGTGGTCCAGGAAATGGCCCCAAAAGGATCAGGGAGCAAACGGGCCTTGGCTGCCAGCAGCCAAAGGGACTTTTCTGAGGGGTGAAATGCCTCAATTTCTGTATTTTTACTCAAACTTGAAATAATGGGGATCTGTATGGGATCCTGGAGCTGTGAGGCCCTGGAGGATGGGATGTGGAGGGGATAGATTGGAATGGGGATGAGGATGAGGTGTGATGGGGATGGGGAATGGGGATGGGATGGTGATGGTGTGTGATGGGATGGAACGGGGATGGGATGGGGATGCTCGCCCACCGCACAGCCCCACAGACACCGCAAGCAGCAGGTGACGGCGAAGCCAGAATTCACACTCTGTGCTAACCCGGCGACAAATTGCCCCCAGAGCCACACCAGGGCCACTCTCCACCTCTCACTGCTGCAGGTCTCCAGCCTGGGGACCACCAAATCCCTCCATCCAAATAACAGCCAGCAAAGACACGGGGCCAGATTGTGCCCCCACGCCTGAAACTTCAGCCTACAACAGCATCGCGAGAGGACGAGGGTACAGCTGGATGCCCACCAGCCACCAACACCGCTGCTGTGGATTCTCTGCTGCCTCCCACTCCCCCAGCGTGCCACCAGTCCCATCTCTATGATCAACAGCATGGGGACAAGCAGGGATGGGCAGCACAACACATCCCTAGGAGGCACAGCGCACACTGAGCCATCAGTCGGGCTCCTGCATCCTTTGCTGCTCCCATGGGTGTGCAGCCCCCCAGTGCCCTTTGCAGCCCCCCTCTGCCCACAGCAAGCCCCAGTGCTGGGTTGGTGTCTGTGCACTGCGCGTGCCTGGGTTGCTTTTCTTTTTCTCTCTCTCTCTTTTTTTTTTTTTTTTTTCCTGTTCTTGGCATTTTGGTGGAGCGAGATAAGGGTAAAAAACAACAGAGCTGCTCGGAGAGTGAAAAAGGGAGATAGATAACGCAGATACTGACTCCTACACAAAACAGTCCTGGCTTTATCGCTGCTTTTTATCGCAGTTCCTCTAAAAAAAAAATAAAGAGAACAGCCCAACTGGAATGGGGCAGCACATTAAAAAATGAACTTTATACTGTTTGCTCTTTAGTTTTATATTTGGATGAAACAAACTGAGATTCCCACAGCCGATACCTTTCCCAGTTCTAGGAACCAAACAGCCTGCGAGTCCCATTGGTTCTGGCAGGGACAGTTTAGGAACCTCAGTAATATTTAGAAAAAGACCCAATAAAAGTGATTTTTCAGGGTACCAGGTAGGAAGGTCTGAGCATCCTTAAGGCTGGATGGGATAACGGTGAGGATGGGCCCGTGGGATGGGGCTGGTCCCAAAGCTGGTCCGTGCAGTGGAATCCCAGGGCCGAACCCGACACACAGAGCACGACGAGCAGATGCAGAGAAGAGATGGGAAGAAGTCCTGCGAGCGGAGCTGGGAGGTGTGAGGAGGTCCAGAAGGAAAAGTATTGCCAGGCCCCGCAAGCTGGCTTCAGTCCATTGGAAACAACCATGCACCGGGACATCACAACCACGCGGCACCACGGCAGCTGGTGAAGCTGAGCATCCCCGTGGCGTGCAGCAAAGCACGGTGCCAGCAGGTCCCAGATGGCCGAATGCCACCATCCTTGGGGACATAACGCTGGTGGCTGGGAACCCAGGGCAGGCAGCCCGGCTGCACGGAGCCTTGGCACGCATGGAGCAAGGAGGTGATCCAGCTCGCAGCACGGGAAGCGCGTGGCCCTGTATGCTCCAACCCCAAAAACTGCTGCCCGCTGTGCCCCACCTCGCCCTGAGAAAGAGGGAAAGGGAATGAAAAAAAAAAAAAACAAAATAATAATAATAATAAAAATGGACTGGAGGTTTTTCCTTCCCCTCGCGCTCCCTTCCCTACCTTCTTTTTTGAAAAACATAATTTATCTGTGTATTATCAAGAAATCCAGACACTTTAATCAGTGAGCTATGAAGTCAGTATTTCCATTCTTATCTAGCGGAGGAGTGGAAATGGAGAGCAGATAGGCAGCTCCGAGCCGGGCCGTGGTGGGGAATGTTAATGGGAGGAGCGGCAGAGCCATTGGCTACCGAGCTGCCGCTATCGCTGCCATTATCGCGGCCTTATCGTGGCAACCATCGCAGCGCAGTAATGGGGCCAGTTCAACTTTCCGCATTATCATAGAGCTGGAAGTAGCGCGAGAGGCCTCGGCTGGGAGACGGAGCACCACGAGCGGCCTGAAGTGCTGGGAATGGGGACGTGCCCGGTGTGGGCAGCACCGTGATGATGATGATGATGATGATGGCAGCGCGCTCGGTGACCCCGTCGTGCCAAGGGATGGCCACCACGCGACCCTACTGCATGGGGTGGGCAGGAGGAGAGAGGCCCGCTTCCTCTTGAACGGGAGATGTCAAGAAAAATATGTTGATGTGAGAAACGGGAGATAAAGAATTATTTTGGAGGGGGAAAAAAAAAAAAAAGAAAGAAAGAAAAAAAAAAAAGAAAGCCGTGGAAGGCTCTTATCGGGAGTGACTCATAGGCACACACTCCTTAACCCCGCTGCAGCCCAAGGTCAGCAGTTACATTCCTTTCGGCATTTCATCCCTTCCGAAAAAACATGCTGCTACAGGAACAATGCGCAGCCTTCACTGCGGTGGCTGTCGGAAGAGGGAACTTTATTACCCCCGAAACACTTGAACTTTTCTGATAAAAATATGGAGCGGGACAGCAGCCTTGCTGAGCCCGGGCGGCCAAAACTCCTGAGTCAGGCGGCAGCAGCGGTCACGGGACACAGCCAGAGAGCTCTGCATGAGAGGAGACCTCCCCTTCCCCCAGGAGCTGAGGATGCGGCCTCTTCCTTTGCCCAAAAAGGGTCTACTCGACCCCAAACTGCAGGGTGCAGCAGCTCTGCCCTGCACTTGGCCAACCCCGCTGCTCCCAGTCCGAGCACCATCCTTGCAATGGATGTGGGTGGCATCCACCCCAACGCTGTGTGTCACACCGCGGCTCTGGGACATCCCCATCACCCGTCTCCCACTGGTGGGCATCTGAGATGGGGACACGGAGGGACGCAGGGCACGGTGTTGCCGGTCCCACAGTTGCCTTTAGGATGGCATCAACCAGTGCCCCTCTTCTGCCCTAGCCACTGCTCCATCTGCTGCAGCACCCCCAGGGACATCGCTGCTCGTTCCCAGCCCGCATCACCACCCTGCAACTCAGCAAAAGGGGAAGCGGCCTCATGATCCATCCAGGGGAAACAGAGACCTCACAAGTCCACACACAGAGCACAAATCCCGTGGACAACCCTGTGGCTCCAGGAGCTGGGGACAAGGATGTCCCAAAGCGCAGTGCCCGTCTCCCTCACAGCCCTGGAAGTGATCCCAGGCTCACCATAGGATGGGCACCAGGGTTCTCACCCTGAATGCAGTGGAAAGGATGGCATGGGGCTTATGGGGACAGCCAGCTCAGGGACAGACCCCTGGAGGGATCTGAAGTTGGTGTAGCAGCCACATGTCCCACAGCTGGCAGAGCACGGCACAACCCAGAGCATGGCATCCAAGCACCCAAGTGATGATCATGCCATGGGGAGACACAGAAGCGAGCTGTCCCTGTGCCGCCAGCCACGGTGACAACCCTTTTCCCAACCCCAGGGGACACCAAGTTGTCTTTTTCCAACCCTGCACCATCACCCATGGCTGGCCCAAAGCCCTCACCCTGCCATGAGCCGGGTTGGTGGCCATGCAGGACCAGACTCAGGATGTTGGGACACATTCCATGGCACTGATGGCCACATCCCCTCTGTCACAGCACCATCAGCCCGGCCTAGGCCACCCCATGCTACCAAGATGCTCCGAGGGACCACGCTGGGTCCTCACCTCCAGTCGCTGCTCTCAGAGCATCCCAAGGGGATGGCAGCAGCTGGCTGCGAAGGCAGCGGTGCCACAAGGCCCCGCCAGCACTGAGTCACAGCTGGCAGGAGCTCGGAGGGGCTTGCACAAGAGGGGAGGGGTTGGCACGCGGGGTGGCAGCGCCCATGGGAGCAGCAGCAGAGCCCTGCGGGATGCGAGGGCCGTCCCCATCGGTGGGACACGATAGGGGCTGTGCTCCTCCCCACCCAGGTCTCACAGATAGGACCGGTTTAGGGAGGTGCTGCTTATCCTCGGGGTCTCCCTGCAGATGAGGTGGGGAATCCTCCCCAACCCCGGGGGGGGTGGTGGGGGAGGGAGGAAGTTCACTGTCTGCCACCCACTCCTCTCTGGCAGCACGGATGGGGAAACTGAGGCACGGAGGGCGGTGAGGATGGAAAAGTGCAGCAGCAGAACAACAGGAGGGGGGGAGGGGGGGGGAGAAATAAAAAAATAACAAATAAAAAAAAGAACAGAGCGGAGGGAGTTAGTCACCTGCATGCTACCGAGAGGAGTGACGCAGAGCCAACAGCGGGAGGAGCACCGGGAGGATCAGACGCCGCGGGGTGACCGCCGGCACCAAAAATAGATCCCAGCACCGGGGTTCCTGCAGCGCCCATGGCCCCACTGCACTGCAACAGAGGAAAATTACCCCCTCCTTCCCCTCCCCCACCCCCTTCAATGGGGCTCGCTATCTAACACCATCGCCCGGCAATTAAAAAGTATCCACAGACAAATATACGACTG
>NC_034418.1:18118350-18121269 GCF_002078875.1 Numida meleagris | reverse complement strand
GCGTTTGCTGCGCTGAGCAGAATCGGAGATAGCGATCGGAAAAGAAAGTCAGTGCTCGTCAAAGTAATGCAACATCTGTAGGTGATAAGCTCGGCTTCCACTTGAGGCTGCTTTGCACACAGGGTTGGGGGGGGGGGGAACACCCCCCTGAGAAATAACAGCACACGCACGCAGCTGCCCCCCGTCAGGTAATTAAAGCACCTGCATTAATCACAATTGCAACGGAAGGGAGCGTGGGAGCCCTTCTGCCCCTCGTTGCTGTGTTTGCTGCTGCAACGAGCGCTGCTCCAGCCTGGTTGGGAGAGATAAGCGGCCCTTATCTGCGCTGGCGATCTCTATCAGGATGGAGATCGGCTGCGCTTATCGGAGCGCAGATCTGCTCCGGCTGAGAGCAGAATAGAAAGGGAAAAGGAAAAAAAAAAAAAAAAAAAAAAGAAAGAAAAAAAAAACCCCACAGCCTCCTGCAACGACAACAAAAGTGCTCACTTCCAGCTCATTTAGGAAGGAAAAGAAATGAGAAATAAATACATGAATACACTAAAAACAGCCCTAGGGGAGGTGCACGGGCAGCGCGGGTCAGCGTTATCGTCCCCACCCCCCCCCCATCGCGGGGCTGCGTGCCGCCAGCTGCTCGCTCATCAGCCGCGCTCCCGCGTTTGAAGTTAATAAATATCACGGGGCTATCAGCACCGGGGATCGGCTCCTGCGCTCTATCAGCCCCTCACATCTATCTGCCAGCAGAACAAAAGGCTGCAAAAAAAAAAAAAAAAACACTATATAATAATAAAAGAAAATAAAGCGGCGGCAGCTGCAGGGAGCTCAGCGTGTGAAATGTGGCAATGGGGGGTGGGGGGTTGAGCCCCCCCCCAGGGGGTAAAAACGTGGCGTAAAGAGCGGCATGGGGACAAGGGATAGGGGCTGGCACGTGGCACGGGGGCACGGCATGGGGATGGGGAATGGCACACGGCATGGGGACACAGCAGAACACAAGAGCTGGAACAGCTGGCTGCGATGCCACGGAGCGCCCACCGGCCCCCAGCGCGTTCCCATCGCGTGGCACTAAGTGGGGGGTGGGCACCCCCCCCCAAAACAACCCCTCCCTGGGGGGAGAGGAAACCTTCGGCACACACAGAGCGGAGGGGAAGGTTGAAGCGGGCGGTTAAATATAGTCCGGTGTCTGATCTTTGTCTTATCGCTGCCGGCGATCGGCCGCGATCTCCCCTTATCTGCGCTGCACATCGGGTTTTTAAAAGAAAAAAAAAACAGAACAAAAAAAAACCATAATGCAAAATAATAATAATAATAAAAATAAATAAATAAAAGGGAGAGATGAAGACAGAGAGGGAACATAGCGTCACTGGGGAAAATAAAACAAGCAGATAGGGATCTGGAGGAGGTTTTAATGCTCCAGCCGAGATGATAAAAAGGATAGACTTTGTGGAAACAGGTCCGGTCTGTACATGAGAGGAGTCTGGTTACCAGAGCCCTGATTCATGCATACTTTCCCTCCTCGGGAGAGGGCCGTCGGAGGCAGTGCAACGCGCTCTCGCGGCGCTCCACGTCTCTAATGACTGTTTTCATGTTGACACATACAGGAAGGGTTCCAAGCTTTCAGCTTTTAATCGCTTTTGGCCATCGCTGGCGGCCTGAGATCAGCCTCCCACTGTTATCAGCGCTTCGCATCTCTGCAGCGAGCAGTGTGGGGGGGGGTGAGCCGCCCTCACTCCATATCCCCCCCCCACGCCCCACATCCCCGCCCCCCCGCGCTCCATAGCCCCTCTGGACCCACACCATATTATCCCGTTCCCCCCCCCCCGCCCGGAGGCCAAGAGGGACCCGGATCCATCGCTGGGGCACAGAGAGAGGAACCCGCAGAAGTTGGATAAAAGGAAACAGGGAATAATCAGAAGGGGAAAAAAAAAAAAAAAAGAAAAACCCGAGGAGGCAGCTGGGACTATTTTTAACTCCAGCCGGGTAAAAGTCTGCTGAGCTTTATCGCCAGAACAATCACCCCAGGCAGGGAAACAGGTAGGTGCAACTCAGCCTTGCAATTATTTCAAGAGAAAGATAAAGCCCTATTATCACATGGTGGCCAGCCTTCCCTATCCTCCCATCTCGGCCTTATCGCCCGCTTCCATCGACTCGAGGGGAAAAAAAAAAAAAAGAAGAGAAAAGAAAAGCAACAGAGAGAGGAAGGGAAAACGCAGCCGGCGGAGCCCGACAGCAAAAACTTCCAACAGTTGAGGGAATTTCTCGTACAACGCGGCGACGAACGGCGCATCCCGATCCCGCATCCCAAGGACCCACGCGGGAAAGCGGCCGCAGAGCACCACGGGGATCCCAGCTTCCCCCCGGGGACACGGAGAGGGGACACGAGGCAGTGCGTGGGATGTCCCGTGGAGGTCGGGGAACCCCACGCGGGACCGAGAGCCCCGTGGGCGGCTCCGGCGGGTGGGAGCGATACGATCGGCATTGCAGGGCCGTCCCGACAGAGCGATGGTATCTATCGGGCCGGGACTCGCGGAGCGGAATATTTGCAGCGCTTATCGAGGGCACCATCGAGAGCGGAGCCGAGGGGAGGGCGGTGGGCAGCGTGGTGGGGGGGTGGGTTGGGAGCAGAGGCGGAGTGTAAAAGGGTAATAAAAAATAACAAAAAGAAATGGCACGGAAGAATCATAAATTATTAAAAATAACCGAACAACGAACATGAGAAAAAAACCAAATCTTCAAAAAAAATACACGAATAACACAATGAAGCCATTACAACGGGAATCAAATCATAAAAAAGCAGCCATACAGAGGGGCGTGCGATAGGGCGAAAGCGAGCAGCGAGGGACTCACGTTTGATCTGCCGGGGGTTGCTCTGTTTCCTCCTGGACATCGCTCGGCTCGGGGCGAGCCTGGCGGCTGGGCGGGCGG
>NC_034418.1:18079362-18118215 GCF_002078875.1 Numida meleagris | reverse complement strand
GCCGCCGCCGCCGCGGGATTTTCTCAATGGGGCGCCCGGGACGGCTCAAACGCGCGGAACGTTCCACGGGGGCGTGGCCTCCCCCACCGCGGCCGCCCATAGGCCGCCGCCCCCCGCCAGGCCACGCCCACCGGATGGCGTAGTGCCGCGCGGCGCGGGGCGGGGCTTTGTGCGTGCGTGCGGGGGGGGTGGGCGCCGGGATAGGGGGTCGTTGCGCCCCGTTGAGGTCCTACCCTGGTCCTGTAGGGTCTTGCCCTCGTCTTTTGAGGGTTCCCTAAGCCCTCCTGCGTGTCCTCATCCTCCACTGGGGTCTCCGTGCCCCGCCTCGCCTCGACCCCTCCCAATTTGGGATCGCAACGCAGCTTTTTGGGATCTCCGGTGTCCCCTTATGAGACCCCCGACGGTTTTGGGGTAACACCGTGGGTCTTGAGTTCCCCCTTGGAGTCCCAGACTCCCCAAGCCCACACAGCCCCCACAGAGGGGACCTACGCTATGGGGAGCCCCATCCCGCTGTGCCCCTGTGCCCGAGGACATCTAGGGACATCTGCTCTGCAGGGTGACGTCTCGTCCTGCCCACCCCCCCCCGAAATTCGGTGTTCCCGCAGTGCCCCCTTCTCTTCCAGACCCATCTGAGGATGGAGAGCCCCCAAAATCCCAGCAGGGTCCCCGGCTCAGGGCAGTGGGGAAAAACCAGGGTACAATGGGGACAGGTGTTGGCACCTCTAAACCAGCCCTTGGTGCCAGCACAGGCAGCTAGTTTGGGGCCAAGCGGGGGCAAGCGGGGGCTGCTTCTGTCATGGATCCATAATTGGAATATTTCTGCTGTCAGAAATAACCAGTGCCAACAAAATCCAGCCCTTGGAAACTGCGGGACCCCTTAATGGGACGGCATGGCACGGCATGGCATTGCTTGGCCATGTCCTCCCCTACCTCTCCCCCAGTGTGTGGTGTGCATTTATTTTTTTCTTTTTCTTTTCCTCTTTCTTTTTTTTTCCTTCCTCACTATCTATTTTTTTTTTCCTCCTCTTTTTTAAAGGGTTTTTAATTAACTTCCTGTTTCAATGGTGGGATAATGAGTTTTAAGCAGCACATGATTCCAGTAAAGAGGTCAAGCCAGCAATGAGGATGTCAAAAGAAATTAAGTTAGGAATTAAGAAGAGTTCCAGGGGAAAAAATGGAACCACTGAGGGCGGAGATGCTGTGGAGCGCTCCCTGCCCTGCTCTCTGTCCAGCCCCTATACGTCCCACACCACTTTTCACCTCATTTGGCCCTGAACTGCAGCTTTCCTGGAGACCATCAAAGTGGCTGTGTCCAGTGCCCTTTAATTCTCTTCTACAGCTCTTGTGTGCAGTGGGATTTAGCACCTCTTTGCTACGTCTACGTAGGGCCTCAAGGGCTGCCTGTTCCCTGCATGGGTGGAGAAGACCCCGTGGGGTTGGCAGGGGATGGGGCTGTGAGGCCACCCGTGGGGGTCCACGTGGTATTTTGAGGTTGGGGTGCTGGGGACACCGATGTCACATCCCCACAGCATCTTGCATCCTCCCTGGGTGACAGCTAGGCGGAGCCTTTAATTAAATGCAATGCAAATGCATGTGTGGACCTTGGGGGGCCGTAGCCCACATTTCCTCTCCCCGTGTGCAAAGCCCGGCAGGGAAACGCTGGCTGCTCCCTGCTCTTTGTACTATGGCAATCAGTGCAGTGCCCCACAGAGCTCCCCGGGGACAGACCCCCCTGCGTGGGTGCCCTGAGCCCCTCCCAGGCTCCGTGACTGCACCTCGTCCTGCAAGAATCCCCCAAAACCTGGAAGGAGCATGCAGCACCAGGGGGAGGGAACAGGTTGCAGTCCTTCCCTTTGCGCATTCCTTGCCAGTGTCCTTTTAATTAGCTTTTTGGCACCCTCCCAAACCCTCAAAGATCCCCCCAGGCCTCAGAATTTGCAGTTGCTTCAGATCAGATCTGTTGGCGCAGGAGCATCCCCCGTCGTGCTGTGTGTCCCACCCCATTGCATGGGGTGTCCCTGCGTGGGGACACCTCCTCGTGGGTGCGGGTGACAGCGGCTGCACCTCCTCTCGGGTTCCCCCCCCCCAACCCTTGGTGTTTGCAGAGCGATTGTTATAGGGTAACAGAATAAATAGCGTGTTTTCCCGAGGAGTGAATTACATGCCTGCAGAGCAGAGATAATGCGCGAGCAGCCGTTTCCCCCATTGTGAGCGAGGTGACATCTTTTTATGGAGCTGTGTACATTTGTATTAGTGCCAATTAATCTGGGGTGATATTATTAGAGAGGATGTGTCGGCAGAGGAATGTAAATGGAAAAAGCTTGGGCGCTGCCTCGGCCATCTTTCATGGGTAACGATGCTGGGTGCACCCCGAGAGGTGCTGGGTGCCCATGGGGAACCGCAGCGGTGCCGGTCGGTGGCACAGTGGTTCTCTGATGGGGCTGCAGGAATGGAATGGCTGCAAAAAGTCTTTTTATTTTATTTCTTTTGTGCGTGCCTTTTGGTCCAAAGAGGGAGGAATTGCATCCGGGGTGCCCCGCAGCGCTGGGTGCTGGGCGGGCCCTGCCACCTACCGGCACTCCCAGACCGCCCCGCTGCCACTTGTCACCTGCTGCGCCAAGCCATGGTGGCTTGGGCTTTGAAGGAAGGGTGCAGATTGCTCCTCGGTGATGGGCAATGTACAGACAAGCTCCCCACCTCATGCCTTGAATCCCAGGGATTTGGGATCGGACCCAGCAGGTCCCTTCCAACTCAGGTTATTCTGTGATTCTGTGATTTCTTGGTGTGTTTTCTTTCTTCTTTTTCTCCCATCCTGCTGTCTGTTCTGGGGATGATGCTTCAGCCTTGAAATGGACTGATATCCCCATCCCTGGGTCAGGGGCAGGATGATCCTCTGCCCCCACCCCTGCACTCAGCACCCACCCCAGCCTCAGGTTTCCCTCCTATTCTACACTGGCCCTTAAATCTGCACCTCTATGGAGCATGGAGCATCACGTCCCCATCCTGCTTGCATTCAGATGTGCAATTTGCACACCTGAGGCTGCATGTGATCCCTGTCAAGGGGGGGCATGAGGGACAGGATTTAAATTATTGCTGTGCAAGGAGCAGCCGGATTTGACTCAAGCAAAAAAAATATCTCCAGCCGTGCCAGCAGCATGACAACCATGGTGGATCCCGTTATCCGCCAGGCGTAGCAGAGAGGCTTAAAGCACCTGCAGTGTGGGAACCTGGGTGCGCAGCTTCAGGAAAGGCAGCTGGATCTGGGGGGGCTCTGAGAGCAAACTGGAAGCAGCTGGAAGAAAGAAAGCGTGGGATGGGAGAAAGAAGGCAGGAAATATCCTAATGTGGTGGGAACCCCGGTTTCAGAGTGGGGCTGTTGGCAGGGCTGTGCCCATGGCTGCAGGATGCCATGCAGCATCCCAGAGGTACAGTGAGTTAAGCTGCAGTAGTGAGAAGCATTCCATGCCGTGCCATGCCATCCTGTGCCATGCCATGCCATGCCATGCCTTCCCATCCCAACCTATCACTTTCTTCCTCGCTGGAATCGTGCTGTCAGGGGCATTTGCAATCAGCCAAGTGTCTAACATGCCAGTGACGCACAGATAATGCAGCAGTCAGCAAACCACAGGGCTTGGGAGCTGATGTACCGGAGAGGGATTTTCTTCTGCTGTCTCTCTGGAGGGATGAAAGGAAGAATTCAGGGCTCCAGTGGTGTCTGTAGGAGCACGAAGTGCTGCAGGGAGGATGTCTGGGGCTTGAGCAGCGTTTGGGGGAGTGATGCATGGGGTGGGCATGCAGGAATAAAGTTGGAGCAGCTCCTGCACAGCTTTCCTGCACTTGCCTGCAGCAAACCTGTTGCTCTCAGTGGGATTTTTCCATGTTGTGAAGCTGGAGGTGCGGGAGGGAAGAGCTGCAGCAGGAAAGCAGAGTGAAATATTCCTCTCCCCGGTAGGGCTGCAGCCCTGCTGAAATATAGGAGCGAGAAAACATAAAAGTCCCATTTCCAACTCCATAATATTTCCTGCCAAAACAAAGTAAAATGTGCTGCTTTAAATTTTCTGCAAAATTCTTTTGAGGTTATTTTTTCCCCTAAATTAAGCCATACTAATTATTTTCAGCCGCTTTATCTCCTCTCTGCAACACACCAGGAGGGTGCGGGCGGTGAGCATTTTAAGCCTCCATAAACAAAAGAGTAGTTTGGAAAATAATTCTATCAATTAATCAAATTAATCCTGCAGTTTTAGTTACAAGCCCCAAGTGGCAAGGATTCCAGCCCGCGGTTATGAGCTATCTCTCATTGACAGCGTTTAAATGTTATGATTGCAACAGTAATTAAAGAACGTAATACGCCCGGCTTTGTGTCAGCCTCCCACCTCCAGACTGCAGCGCTGCATAGCAGAGGTCGTCTCGAGGACAATTTGGGGATGACCAAGTGGGGCAGCTTTCCCCACCTGGACCTGATCCCTGCAGTACTATGTCACCTCTGATGGGTGAGTGGAGTCCCCATCCCTTGAGGTGTTCCAGAGCCGTGGAGATGTGGCACTTGGGGACATGGTATGTGGGCATGGTGGGATGGATTGGGGTTGGGCTTGGTGAACGTAGAGGTCATCTCCAACATTGATAACTCCGTGGTTGGACTTGGTGATCATAGAGTTCTTCTCCAACTTTAATGACTCTGTAGTTGACTTGGTCATCTTTGAGGTCTTCTCCAACCTTAAAGACCCTGTGGTTGGACTTGGTGATCATAGAGGTCATCTCCAACCTTAATGACTCTATGGTTGGACTTCGTGATTGTAGAGGTCATCTCCAACCTTAATGAATTTATGGTTGGACTTGGTGATCATAGAGTTCTTCTCCAACTTTAATTACTCTGTAGTTGACTCGTCGATCGTAGAGGTCTTCTCCAACCTTAATGACTCTGTGGTTGGACTTGGTGATTGTTTATAAATATCTTAAGTGTGGGAGACAAAGGGACATGGCCAACCTCTTTTCAGCGGTCTGTGGGGACAGGGCAAGTGGAAATGGCCATAAACTGGAGCATAGGAAGTTCGGCACCAATATGCAAAATAACTTTTTTCATGGTGAGGGCGACGGAGCACTGGAATGGGCTGCCCAGAGAGGTTGTGGAGTCTCCTTTTCTGGAGATGTTCAAGACCCATCTGGATGCCTACCTGTGCAGCCTGCTGTAGGAAGCCTGCTTTGGCAGGGGAATTGGACTCAATGATCTCCAGAGGTCCCTTGCAACACCTACAAATCTGTGATTCTGTGGTTCACAGAGGACTTCTCCAACCTTAATAATTCTATGATTCTATGAAAGGCAAGGGGAATATGGAAAATACTGGCGGTGTGTTGCAGATGCCACTTGGATGTCCCCATGGTGGGGACCAGGGCATGAGGATGCTGGCGATGGGCACTGTGAGCTCACGTCCATCGCTAGTCAAGAGCAGGAAAGATATGGCAAAGCCAATCCTTTTCTTCTGGGGCCCAGAGCAAGTGGATGGGGTTTGGGCAGTAGCTCTGGAAAATGGGCACCATAAAATGGGAACGAATTTCTGCTGGGGGCGAAATGAATGCTAACACTGAGCATGCATCTGCAGAGGTGCTTCAAAATGCAAAACGCAGCCAAGCATACTGCTGCAGATGGGTTGGGAGATGCACGAGCTCCATGTCTGTGCAAATTATTGCAATGAAACTGAGCGTGCTGTGGTTGGGTCAGGATTGGGGCTGAGAGCAGGGGCAGGCACAGCTGGGGAGAAAGAGCCCACAAACGCCACACAGACAGGGAATTTCTGTGAAAATATTGGAATATATTTGAAAAGATTAATCACGTATGATTTTACAGTACCACCCCATATTTTCATCTCATACTTTATTTAACAATATTAAAGAGGCACTTTAAAAGCACACATACAACATCATAAAACGGCGTTTCCTGCTCTCTCTCTGCTTCTCTGACAAAATATCAAAATAAAAACTTTTGACATAACACATTGCACCCAAGGTAAATTACCTACAATATTTTTATACAATACAAAGAATTGTAAAGATACATATTAACAGAATAAAGCCTCTTTTTTTTTTTTGTTTTCCTTTTAAATCTGAAACAAAACAAAACAAAACAAAACAAAATTGCAGGACAGACGCAAAGTACTCTGACTGTTCATATCACATCAGTGCATTACTTCACCTCCTTGACTTGGGAGTGTTTCAATAGTATTTAGTTATCTTCCATGTCCTCGTTTGCACCTGAGATTTCTTTCTGGTTCGAAAGTTCGGTTGTACAACGTGCTCGTTGGGCGTGACATAACCTTCGCGACACTACGGAGTACCAGCATACAGGATTGTCCCTAACGTTTGATTTTCCTGCCTTGTTTTCTCATCCGGGTAACGGCTGCTTCCTAACGGTTCCCTTTTATTTCTCAATCAAGGAAGTCTGTATTCACATTACAAAAGAAGAATAGCACCAGTAACTGCATAGTAAAAGCGGATACCTATAGAGCCACTAACTCAATACAGTAAGATAGGGTAGAAGTGATACCGTTGAGGGCACTCGGGTAGTACCGTTGCGGTGCGGTAAATTGGCACAGTTTTGTCGTTGCGCAAAAAAAAAAAAAAAAATAAACCACCCCACACGAACAACAACAACAACAAAATAACAAAAAATCTCCAAAACCCTCCCCCCCAAACCCTAAAAACCAAGAGTTTGTCACAAGTGTCAAGGTGCAGTGTGCCGGCGACTCTCCTCCGCGCGCATCGTCTACAGTGGTCAAAGAGCGGCAGCGACGGCGGCAGCGCTCGGACGGCCCCGGCGCCTTCGGGGTTCTCCTGACGACGTAGAAACCAACTCCCAGGGATGGCTGTCAAAATATGGGATGCTTGATGCTTAATTTAATTTTTTCTCTCTTTTTTTAATTGTATCAGCTCTTAGGCCAGCTCCCAATTAAATGAATTGTACGGGATTATTTGTGCAAAATCTTCAATAAAAAATTTGCTTTCTACAGTGTACTGCACCTTATGAATAAGACGTCTACGGAATGAAGTTCATCTCTTCAAGTACTTTGTACAAAGATAACACAGACACAGTCTCAAAAGGGTCTGAGATTTGCAAGTATCCTTATAACCTCAGCACTTCTGCAATAAAGCAATTGCTCTTCACGATTCAGTCTGCCCAAAGCGATTACAATTTCAGTTCATGAAAATCATCAGCAACATCAAAGTTCTAGCATTTGCATGATAAATCAGGTGAATTAAAGTAGATTAGTAGACACAAAGCAAACTATTTCACAGAGGCTGCAGTGCAAGTTCATTTAAGCTAGACAGAAAAATCATGCTACACAAACGAATTTAATGCTTTGATAATTTTTCCCTTGCAAACCCCATGAAAGCAGCTGCGGATCACCATAAGTCACTTCCATAAATTACTCTGAAGTATCTCTTCTTAAAGGAATCTTAAAGCTGGTTAATTTTTGCCCGAAGAGCTGGCTGAGCAGGTTGTTCTGGGACTCGGCGGTGCGGTAGCTGGCCGGCCCGGCGGGCCTGGTGCCGCGTGCAGGCCGCGGGCCATGCAGTGAGCCGCGTGGGGCCTGCACCGCACCTTTGGCCAACACCTGCTGGAGGCTCTTCCCCAAAATGGCCTTCCTCCGCCGCACGTCCCCGTTGGCGTGCCGCACCTCCCCCTTCTTCTGGCTGCAAGCATCAGGCACCGTTTTCTTCAGCTGGGAGCCCACTCGGGGCCTGGGCAGCAGCTTGTTGCAGTGGGTGTCCCTCCGCCCGGGGGACAAGGCCGGGCCTTCGCCGTTGCTCCAGTCATTGCGCTTGAGCTCACCGGAGCCCTCGCTCCTGGACAGACCCGGTGTCCGCATTTTCTTCTTTTTGCCGTCCCCCTCCATGTTCTCCCGGGAACCGGCACTGCCCCGGTGGCTCAGGGATTTGTGCTCTTTCCGCCTCTTGGGATGAAGCTTGGCTGTGCTGTTGTTGGCTGCCTCGCCCCGGGCCTGGTGGCCTGTGGACCTGCTGGGGGTGCCACCGTGGTCCTTGGGGCTCGTGCTGCCATCCTTGGTGCTGGCCTCGGGCACGGGTTTGTCCTTCGCCACACCACCTTGCTGGCCCTCCTCAGGAGCAGCCTCCCCACTTGTGGTCTTCTTCTGCAGGGCCGAATCTTTGGCAGCTCTGTTCAGTGCAGGCGACGCCGTCTTGTCCTTCAGCGGTAGGGGGTGGTGGGCAGACCCTGGAGAAGTGGCTTTGGATGCTCCTTCCCAAGAGGAGGCCTCACTGGGGTTGCCCCACAGTGTCCTGTGGGTCTCCTTGGCTGGCGGAGCCTCTGCTCGTGGGGAAGGAAGCTCTGAGACCTTCTTGGCAAGCTGAAGAAATGGGATCCCATCCATGGCATCAGTGGCTGCATCAGGATTTTCCAAAAGTCCTGCTATGTATTCGTCTTTGTTGCCTATGCTTGCTCTTTTAGAAGTATCAGCGTAGTCACATTTCTCGGTGAGGTGTGGAGGAGACAGCTTTTGGTCTGTGGCTTGGTTGCAAGCTAACCCAGCAAGGTCAATGCCAAACTCAGGCGAGTCCAAGAAAGGAAGTGGTTTCCCATCAAACACGCCTTTCTCCAGCTCCTCAATGGACAGGGAAGTGATGTGGCCAAGCTCCGGGCCGTTTGTTGCAGCCTGTGGCAAAGATGGGGAGAGGCAGGGGGGTGGAGGCAGGGTGTCAAACTGAGATTTCTCCATCTCTGCCAGCAGGTCAGAGAAGTCACCCACCAGCTCTTCTGTTTTCACTGAGGTCTGGGGCAGAGGCACCGTCGGGTCCCTGGAGGCTGTAGGGAAGGAGGCAGGAGGAGGCTGCAAGTTGGGGCCAGCTGGAGACTCCACCAACTGCAGGTCACCAGCGTGGTTGAGATGAGCGGCTGAGCTGCTGTGGTGAGCAACCTTCCTCCTCTTGCTCGGTGGCACGGGCTCCTGCAGAGAGCTGTCCTCCCTGCCCTTCTCTCTGCCCTCTCTGGAGGCAGTGCTGGGCCTCATGACCCCTCTGAATTTAAAAGTCTTGTTGCTTCCCACTAGGTGCTTCTCCATGTGCCGGTCGTACTGCTCCTTCTTAGAGAAGGTGTAGTTGCACATGCTGCATATGAAGGACTTCTTGATAACATGCATGACGTCTGCGCAGAGCTCACAGGCATACAGCGTGGTGTGCTTGATCTCCTGCTCCTCCACAATCCCATGCTCCTGGCTGAGGTGGTTTCGAAGCTCTTTGGTCTCCTGATAGAACATGGGGCACTTGTGGCACAAGTAAATCTTTTGCAAACTGTGCACCACCAAGTGCCTCTGGAGTTTGAAGGGTTTGGGAAACTGCTTGCCACAGTGATGGCAGTCCCTGGAAGGATCCTTGCAGTCTGGGTGCATGGGGACAGATTTTGGAGTCCCTTCACTTTTTGATGTACGCTCTGGAGAAGGGCTGGCAGATGCTTTGGAGGAGCTGGGTGCAGGTGTCTTCACTTTAGTGCTGCTTTCTAAGGGCTCTTTCATCGTCTTGACCTCTTGCTCAAGGGGTAGCTCCCTGGGGCTCCTGCTCTCTCTGCTCACCGCATGCTTGCAGCTGGAGTCAGCATGCCGGGATGACCTGCTGGGTTTCCGACACATGATGGTGTTGAGGAAATGGGTGACAGCATCACTGTCCTCACCAAAGCAAGATGGTAGGCCCATCACAGACTTCTGCGCTTGTCCTTTGCGAGCAAACTGTGTGGCATGCTCCCGGAGATGCTCGTTGTACATCCAGACGTCGGAAATCTCCTTCAGACACATCCCGCAAGCCCACAGGCCTGCCTTGTTCTTGGCATGCTTCTCCTTCAGGTGGTCCCTCAGCTGTTCCCGGGAGCTGAACTTGCGCTGGACGCACATGTAGCAGGTGGGCGGTGGGGATGGGTTGTGTGTTAACTTGTGGAAATCCAGCTCTCCTAGTGTCAGGAACCACTGGAAGCAGACCTTGCATTTGTATTGCTTGTCTTTGGCCTTGATGGTGATGTCACCACGGTTTTTGCTCAGCTTCCCATCTTCTAGCTTGCTCCTGCTATGCTTGCTGTGCTGGCCTGGCTTCGGCTTGAAACTTAAGGTGCTGCTGTCCCCAGAAGGATCTTCACAAGGGCCAAAGAAACACACTTCTCTCATTTTAAGCTTTGCATTCAGCCTCTCTATGTTGACTGTGTGGAATTCAGGAGAGCCTGAATCTTCGCTCACCCTGCCGTTGTAGGGTTCCTCCACTAGGTTAGGTGGTTCGGAGCTCACTTCTCCAAGCGAGTGCTCGCTCTTGAGGCCCATTGGGGCCTCAAATATCTCAGCAGACAGGCTTTCATCCTCCTTCTCTAGACTGCCCCAGATGTTCATGCTGTGGACACTGTCCATTTGGCTGTTTTGGCACAAGAAGGTTAGCATGTTGTCCTCCAAGTCAATGACCTCCTTCTCTTGGTCGATCTTCTCACCATCTGACCTCAAAGCAACACTTTTAGATCCACTAGGAACATCTTCTCCACTCTTTGCCTTGTTGCCATGACACATGTTGAGTGTTAAGGCATTGTCAATGGAGATGGTCTCATATTCACAAGGGTCCTCCCTGGTGACACAGAAGGAGCTGGTGTCACTGAGGTTGGACGCTACTTGGATGGTGAAGAGGTCGATGGCACCTGCTGGCTGGAGGTTTGCCTCGCTGATGGGCTTGGGCTTCTTGCTGCGCTTCCCATAGACCCGCGTGCATTTCCTCCGGATGAACTGGTCGTCCCTGGGAAATAGCTGGGAGAATGTGGAGTCTTCATCCAGTGAGTGCTCCCTGCTTGGTGGAAGCTCTGCCTTCGCCCAGTGCTTTGGCTCCGCAGATGTGGGGCTGGCTGCTGGCACGGGCTGCAGAGCATTGTGCGTGGGGGACATCTGGGAGCCTTCCAGATCATATGTCTCCAGCAGTGGGACCCCATGGGAAGGAGATGGAGGACTCTGTGGAGAACTGCTCCAGTTCCCATTGCTGCTGCCTCCCAAACCATCTTGTGTCTCAGTGTCCATCTTTTCCACGCTGCTGGCACTGTGATGCTGCTCTTTGCCTACCTTGCCCAATCCCTCCCCCACTTGCTTCACCAACCCACTAACCCACACTTTGCAAGCCTGTGTGCTACTTTCTACTTGATCTGGATCTTCCATCTCCTCAGGACAGGCAGCCGTGCCCGTTGCTGGCTCCCTGCTGGCCATCTCCTTCGAAGACACTGTCCTGTTACCTGGGTCCTCTGCGAGCTCAGCTGCACATGGAGACTGTTTTGCATTCAGAGGGTGCTGGGATGAGTTGGGCCTGTTTTGTTCCTCTGTAGAGATGCAACCACCTGGCTCATGCAAGCCCTTCATGACACTGGGCAGGCTGGAGCTGAGGAGAGCAGGGGGAGAACCCGAATTCTCCTCCAGCTCACAGGGACCATCAGGCTCGTGTCTGCTGGGAAATGCCTTTGCTTTCCTTCGTCTCACTTTCCTGTTCAGCTTCTTCTCGGAATTGCCATTTACCCCTTCAAGGTCTTTGCTTTGGCTCCTTCTGCCCTTTTCCCCCTTCCTGCCCTGCCTGCCTGAGTTCAGCTTCCCAGCTGACACCTCCCCTGCTGCCCTTGCCTCCACGCATTGCCCCTTTGCCTCCATCTCCCGGTGCAGAAAGCGTGTGTGGTGCAGCTCCTGGGACATCTCCAGTGATATCACGCTGAGGTCGCTCAGCACTCTGCTGACCACCTCCTGCATCTGTGAGCTAGGCTCTTTCTCCAGTCCGGTGCATATTTTCTTGGGAACGTGCTCAGCCACGTCAGCCTGTGTCTGGGAGCTGCAGGTTTTCTCTTTGACCAACTTCATGCTCCTCCTGGGGCCTTTCTGGGCTGCTGCTTTTGATGTCTGGTCTGCAGGGATCAGGGTGGACCTGGGAGCCTTGCTGGGCTGTGGCATGCTGCTGTTCCTCACGTGGTGCTTGACAGCTTTGTGCCTGGTCAGGCCAGGCTTGGAGCGGAAAGAGGCTGAGCAGATGTCACAGGTGACCTGGAGCACGCCAGGGTTCTTTTCTTTATGGGGATCATGCTGGGAAGGGTTTGGAGTACTGGGACACATGTCGTTCTCCCTTTGGTCTGTGCTATTCAGTGAGCAACTCACAGTTTCTCCGCCATGCTCAGCCCCATGGCTCTTGGGATTATCACCTTTTAAACTCTTCTCCTCGTTCTCTGTGATTTTGGAGAGATCACCAGTTTCCACCTCTGCAGTGTCTGAGTGGTGGTCATTGAGTTCAGCGGGACTGAGATCTCCAGTCCTTTTAAGACCTCCACAGACAGCAGTAGGCACCTGCAGAGCAACAAAACCACTGGGCAGAGTCTCTGGGTCATTTTGATGCTTATTGCTGTCACCGGAGCCGTTCTCAAACATTTTCTCTCGATTTAGATTTACCTCTCTGTCTGTGATCAGCAGTAGATCTGTCACGGGCTGGGCTGGGTAGTTTGCAGTTTCAGGAGGAATGGAGTTAATGGCTGTATCTGGGATAGCACGCACTTGGCTTTGTTTAGAAGGAGAGCCTGGCAGCACATCACCAACGCTTTCAGGTCCTTCTTTCCCAACACTCTTGTGGCTGAGAGGTGGTGAACAGGGAGCAGAGCGTGGCTCACGGGGACCCTCCATCCCCCATGCGTTCTTCTCTTCTAAGAGCTGATTGCCAAAACCAGGGGACCCTTCTCCATTGGTCCCACTGCTCTGCAAGTATTTGGGGTGGGAAGAACTCGTTGGCGAGGGCAGGGTGGCCAGAGCTTCATCTGCATAATGACAACGGAGGGACTTTTTCTTGCTGTTCCCTTCTCTGGGGAGTTTTGCATTTACCATGCAGGTTTTTGGGTCCTGCAGCAAGGGGGAATGTACCTGGAGCTCACTGGAGGGACCAAGTGTGTTGGTGGGGCTGTTGGGAGCGCTGCCTGTTCTCATGTGCTTGCTTTGCACGGATCCTGACACCTGCACATCAGGGTCACCTCCTTCGCACCACACTCCACATTCAGCCTCATCTGTCCCCAGCATCTCCATGGACGTGCTGCCCTGCGTTTCTTTCTCCAGCAAGCTATGGCTTAAATGGGATTGCTCATGTTTTGTAAATGCCAAGGTCGCTTTGTTTTTATCTGGCTCCTGCTCTTCCACGAGCTGATCAGCTTTCTTTCCTTGCCCTGACAGCAGGGTCACCGCTGTGCTTTTGAGTGGTGAGAGGTCATTGTGCTCTGGGGAAGCTCCATCTGCACGGATATTAATGTCATTCAGCTCCGTGTGCTCATTTGCTAAGTGCTGCAGCTCCGCTACATTATTTTGCAGCTCGGGGTCAGCAAATGTGGATAGTTTCGCACTGTAAGAGCCCGTTGCACTGAATGACTCCAGCTGCTCGCAAGCACCAGGGAATAGCACAGCATCTTTAGCAGGGGCAGTGATGCTCTCTGCGTTGCCCACCACGGGGCCATCCCCTTCCCCTGGGGCAGGGAGGTATGTCTGATTTTCCCCATCATTGCTCTCCTCTTTCTGCTCTGGCTGGCCCTTGCTGGAGGCAGTGGGGTGGCTGGGGGCCAGCAGCATGGGAAAACAAGGCAGCAGCAGCTCCTCCTCATTGCTCTTCACTGTCCGTGCCACAAAGAGCTGGAGCTGCTGCAGCGGGTTGGTGTCCTGGGGGGTCTTTGGAGAGCTCTGCTTGGGCAGGCTCAGCATGTCAAGCAGCCGTGCTGTGTGCTTGCTGCCTCTGTCTCCATGCCCGGGGACCAGGAAGGCTGCAGGGCTCTTCCTCTCCTCCGCTTCTTCCAGCAACACAGACCCACTGCTGTCCCCATTGAAATCCACGGCACTCCTCACCGTTTTGGGTGCCTCAGACTTGCTGAAGGGTCTTTCTTCTGCGTCTGGGACATCTTTGATGCGAGGCGAGAAGACCAGATCTGCAGCTGGGTCTGGATCTGCCTGAAAGCCCTGTTCAGGGTTATGGCTTGGAAGACAGGCATCGTACTTCTCCAGCTCTGCAGTGAGTGTCCCTGTTTTGCCCGGTGAGGGGAAGCTCTCAGCATCACGTGTGCGAGCCAGGGGCGGCAGGCTGTCCTCGCCAGCTTTGGTTGCCTCCAGTGTCTCAGGGAACACGGTGTCGGTGGCAGCAGGAGGGCTTTTTGCAGTGGGGTCTGCAGGGTAGACGGGCACCTCATTCATGTCCGGTGCGCATGACTTGGGTGGGCTTTTGGAGGAAGACTCGTTTTCCATCTTTCTGGGGTCACTTCCTTCAGTGGCCTCAGCTCCCTGCAGCTGCTCCTCGCTCTTTATGGGACAAAACCCATCTGCAGGGGCTGGCGTGCACATCCCAGCATCCAGCGAGACGAACCCTGCAGGTCCGTGCCAGGGTTCCCTGCCTCCCTCATAGCCTCTGTGTGTGACTTCTGGCATCTTGCCCCCCAGCCTGTCCCCAGCGCATACCTTGGTGGCCAGGAGGTTCGAGCTGCCCAGGTCATCTGTCACAAAGAGCCCCTTCTGGTGACCCATCCCCGGCTCGTTGGGTAGGGATGGGAAGGACTCAGCCTGTCCCCGTGGGGCCGCAGCAGCGTGATGCTCACCTTTCTGTGGGGTGGTTGGTACCTCACTGCTCAGCTTGCTGGTTTGCAGCTGACTCTCCAGCTCCGTCACTAAGCGCTTGATCTCCAGCTCATCATCTGATATGTTGTTCATGAAAGTCACATTGTAATCTGTCATCCTGTCTGGCAGAGGCAGCTGGCTGGCGGGGTTGGGTCCCTCCTCAGGAAATTTCTTGGTGAGTGGCTTGTCCACTGACAGGCCATGGAAAGGAGCCACGTCTTCAGGCAGCATTGGGGCCACCTCCTCCATGAGGGACCAGTCCTTCTCCTGTATGAACGTTGAGTATGGCTGCTCGAAGGGCAATGGCTTGCTGGGGGCACCTCCAGAGCAGGCAAACGCTGTCACGTAGCTGTCCTTGCTCGCAGGCACCGTCTCATACAGCGGTGAATCGAACTCGGCCACTGGCAGCTCTCCAAAAATGGAAGAGGAATCGAAGCTGAGAGGGGAGGAGATCTTGGTCTGTGGGGTCTCTGTGGTGTAGGGGGAGACGCTGGCATGCTTCTGCTCGAAGGAGCCAGCGTTGATGTCCTCTCGGCATAAATACATCTCCTCCATGTGTGAGGGCCCCAAGGGTGGTGGCTTTGAGAAGAGATTGGCATCGTAGTGAGCAGGAAGGCCTTTGGGATCAAAAAAGGTGTTGTCACTGCTGACGTATGGATCGGGCGCTTTGGCAAGCATCATTCCCACAGCATCATCGCTGAATGGGGCGGCCGGCATGGTGTAGCCCTTCCCACTGTCACTGAGCCTGGGTGCCTCCCCAGCAGAGTAGGCGGCACTGGGGCTGGATTCATCCCCACCATGGGCTGGAGCCATCAGCTCCTCTGCGTGGTACTTGAGTGCATCGCCTGTGTATGGGGCAAAGTGCTGCCTCTGGATGACCACTGCTGACCTGGGTGAGCCCTGAGCCTCCAAGGTGGGTTCTCTCACCTCGCCTATGGGGTTTGTCCCTCCTTCAGGCTCTTCTGCCTCCTTATGGGAGAGCTGGATGGGGCTCCTGCCCAAGGTGGCCGTGCTGGGCAGCTGCCTCTCCTGGGTCTGTGGTAGCAGATCCTCCTCTGCATCCCCTGCAGCAGCAGCATCTGCTTCGGTACTTAGATGTGATCTGGAGACTGCCACCAAAGGCTTGGCTGAGCCAACCTGCCTGCTCCCTCGGGAAAAGTCCTCCTTGCTTTTCTGGCTCGTCTTTGGGCTCCTGTCCTCAGGATGCCCGAGTGCAGCTGGTGGTGTCAGTGCCAGGCTGCCTGAGCACCTTGTCCCCACCACACCTGCCTTCTTGCTTTCTGGCTCACTGGGGCCAGTCTTGGTGCAAGCGCTGGGATTGCTGCCCATGGATGACTGGCTGCTGCGCCTGCAGGCTCTGCCAGCACTGTCCCCTTTCCTGGCAGTCTCTGGACTGGAGAGACTGCTGTGCACCGGTGCCTCCCTTTTCTGGCGGTTTCTTCTCCGGCTGTAGCTCCAGGCTGGATCTTTCTCTTTGGCTCTCTCGCCTCTCCCTGGGCACTTCTTGCTGAAGCCGTATTTGGCTCTCCCCATAAATGCTGCTCCCTGCTTTCTCCTCCCACGGAGCTTGCTGCATGCTGCTCCTTCCTCCTCCGAGTCAGAGATGTACTCATACTCCTGGAGCCGGCCCTCTTGGGCACCTGGTGCCGGCCTCCCGGCAAGCGTGGGCAGCTTGCTGCTCTTCGTGTGCAGCTGGTGGAGCTTGTTCTTCTGCTGCACGATCTTGTGGATGAGCTCCTTGCTCCACGTCCCGCTGCGGGCCTTCCTCTTCTTCACCTCCTTCATGGAGAACCGAGGTGGCTTGGGGCTCTTGGTGGAAGCACCCTGAGGCTCCTGGTTGAGCTTCTTGGGCTGCTTTTGGCTGGAGGCTGGCCTGGAGGATGCTGGTGGAATGCTGTTCTTCCTGCCCACCCTTGGCCTGGACGTCCTCTCCTCCACCACTGGTTCTGTCTGCTCGGTCTCGCGGGCTGCCAGCCTCCGCGCCGGCCTCCTCTTGTGAGTGTGCTGCCTTCCTGCTCGCCTCTTTGCCTGCTCCTTGCCCCATTGGCTGTCTGCAGAGCAGTAACCATCCTTGGGTTGGCCCACCCCTTTCTCTTCTGCGGCTGTGTACTTCACCTTGCTCTCTGAGGCCAGGCCTTCCTTCGCTTTGTGGGACGCCGCGCTGCCGGCAGCCTTCACTGCCGTTAGATCCTCATCGGCAAAGACATCTATGAAGCTGCTGTCGATCTCCGGGTTGTCTGACTGGTAGCCCAGGCCATTGAGAGCTTCGGTGATCAGGCTGTCCAACTTGGCGTCGTCGATGTCCAGGTCGGAGGCGGTGAGCGGCAACGAGCTGGCAGTGAGTCCATTGAAGAGACCGCCCTTCAGCGCATCCTCTTTGCCTTCGCTCTTGCTTTCCCCATCCAACAGAAACTCCTCACCCTTGTTCAGTGCCAGCAAGTGGGTCTGGGGGTCCGGAGACAATGGCATGGTGGCGGGTGGCTTGGGGGGCTCGGGGGCTCGCCGTCCTTCTTTGGCCTCGGGGTGGGACGCGCAGAACTGGCGGTGCTCCAGGAAGGAGGCCAGGTTACTGTAGTTCTGGTCGCACTGCTTGCAGGTCAGCAGCACGTCCAGTTGGTCCAGGCTGGCGCTGCTCAGCGAGCCGGCCAGCAAGTGATGGGATGCGTAGGGTGGTGGTGGAGGGGTGCCCCCATCCAACTCCTCCAAGCAGCTTTTGGCTACCTCCACACCTGGTTTCTGAAAGGGGCTCTCCGGGGAGCACTTCAGGAGGTTGTCATCCTTTAGGGTGTCAGGAGGGAAGTGGAAGGGCTTGGTGGGGTCCTGGGGGTGGTAATGGAGAGAGGCTGAGCTCAGCACCTCGGAGGGGTGGAAGCTTTTGCTGCCCTCCTTGGGATGGCACGGGTGGTGGAAGAAGGGTGAAGGGGCCAGTGCCGTGGGCATCTGGGTATCATCAAAGCCGGGATTGAGCGGGCTGCTGGACATGGGGGAGAGCGAGGAGCAGGTGCTGCCACAGGTGGGGTTGGGGACGGGGGAAGGCAGCGGGGACTCACATGGGGAGGTGGCCACCAAGGCTGATGGCGGCAGGACCAGTGCTGAGCCTGATGAGCTCCTGGAGGCAGGAGGAGCGGGAGGCGGCCCTGCCTGGTTCATGCCATAGAAGAGGGCTTTGCTTCTCAAGTCGCAGCTGGGAGACCCCGGATCCTTGCCACTGTCAAAAGAAAAAGCACCCACAGACGTGGAGTCCCCATGCTGTGCCCCAAGGCTCTCTCCTGATAAGAGCTTTTTGCTGTGGTACCCTGAGGGGCTGCTTAGGGGGGGCCCTTTGTGGGCTTTGCTGCTGCCTGGCCACTCCGGGGTGCCGAGAGGGAAAGGGAGCTTCTGGCTGGGGACTGGTCTCGGCAGCTCCATCCTGTTGGGAGCAGGCACCATGGGAGCGAGGTGTATCTGCTGCCAGGGCATTCTGGCACTTTTCTGCCTGTGCTGCCTCTGCTCGGGGCCAGGCTGGCACTCGAAGGAGAACTGGCTTCCAACAGGGTTCGAATAAGGTGCTGAGTTCTGGTCCATGGGGGAAAACACCTTCGCGGCCCCTCCCCAGGCTTGCACGAGTCGGGGGTGGGTGGGCGCCGGGGGAGGAATGCTGGTCTCAAAAGGCACCGATCCCGTGCTGCCTGTGGGGGGACTGCAATAGGCTTTGCTCTGAAAGTGCACTTGGGAGAGATTGGGTGGCATGTTCCTTCGAAGGGGGCTGCTCTGCAGCAGCAGCCGCGGGCTGGGCACACTGTCCTTGGCTGAGGCTTGCCCCTTGCCGACTGGCTTTGGCACGCTAGGCGAGTGTAAACTAGACGGAAAAACAGCTTGGTTTTCTTGGAAAGTGCTTGGGTTTTGGTCGATAGCACCAGAGGATGAGAGAGCACCACTGGGGTCGGTTGGATGCTCGCTCCTGCCCTTGTAGCACGGCAGCGGGCTGCGGTGTGGGGCAGGCAGGGGGGCCAGCAGCGGGGGCACACCGTACAGCCGGCCTGGGGGGCATGCACCCTCAAAGGGGCTGACGCTCGGCGTCTCCTCCTGCCAGTCGCGGGCAGACGATGAATGGAAGCTGAATGCTCCGTGAGCCGCTTGCCCGGTAGCAATGGCCACATCCAGGTACTCAGCATCGCTGCGGTATGGCTCCTTCCCCACCTCGTGCAGCAGCTGGAAGGGGAACTGGAAGGGCAAAGTGCCGAGAGAGTGGCCGCCTGCTTTGCCACCCTCAGGGAAGGAGCTGGGCTTGACCCCATAGCTAGCACCTGTGAAGCTCTTCTCCGAAGAGGGCCACGCGTTGGCCCCGTTCGCCTGAAACTCAAAGTAATGTAGCTGCCCATTGGTGCCGGGGCTCTTGAGGGGCACGCCGGCGGGGGGCTGCCCTTTGGGGCCGTGGGGCGGTGAGGTATAGTTGGCGGAGGTACGACCTGCAGCTGCCTCGGGGAAGCAGCGGCCGAAGCTCAGCTCTTCCTCCTCGGGGACGCTGGGTGCGTGGAAGCGGTAAGTGCCCGCCGCGGGACCTCGGCCGGTGTCGGGTGCCTTTGGGGGGGTCACCTTCTGCTGGGGGTAGGCGATGCCGATGGTGGGGCCGGGGCGGGCACTGGCGATGCTGAGGCGGTAGAGCTGGTGCTGGCCCCGCTCGCCCTTCCCTGCGCGCCGACTGCGCTCGCGGGTTCGCCCTTTGCCAGGAGGGGACTGGGGGCCTCCCTTGATGCCGCCCCAACCGCTCTCACCCGCAAACTTGGGGTTGTTGTGGAGGGATTTGAAGTCGATCTTCCCCACTTGCTGCGGTCGGATCACGGCTTCCCGCTGGCTGTGGGGCTCCTTATCCTTGGTGGCGGCGAATGAGGACGTCCCCTCGGTGCCGCCGAGCCCTCTGCCATCCTTCTCGCTGCAGCCTTCGAAGCCAAAGTCCTTGTCCTGCTCTTTGGGGCCGGCCTCGCTCTTCTCGCTGATGTTGTACGCATGCTGGGTCTCTCCAGTCATGGTACCCGGGGAGGGGGCTACACGGCCCCGTGCACCCGTCCTGCTGCCGCCTCCTGTCTGCCCGTCATGGCACGGTGCTGCGGGGCCGGGTGCGGGGATGGACACGGGGTGCTGTGGGCTGCCGGGCACCGGTGGGGTGTTGCCGCATCCTTTAACCTGGACCTGCAGAAAAGAGAAGAAATGGCACGGAGTGAGAAATGGGTGCAAGGCAGGACGCGTTCCCACTGCGCTTTGAGCAGTGAAAGCCCGTGAGCACCCCCAGAGTGAAACTTTTTGTGCTTCAAAGGACGCCCGGAGCAGTTCACCTTCACAAGAGCTGCTGAGCCAGGCACTTTTTCCTCCCTTGGAAGCTATTTCTGTTCACTTCTTAGCAACATAGGCAGAAAAAGATGACAGAAGAGCTCCACCTACGGATTACCGGGGAGGGCTGACAGCAGGGCTGGGAGAGGCATCCCAAAAGAGGCCCTGGATTTTGGGGTATGGCCACACTCAGAGCTGGGCAGGGCATGCAGCAAAAGGCTTCTGCAGCCCTCAGTCCTTTTTGCATCACTCCCCCAGGCAGCACTGCATACTGTCTGTGCCAAACGCTGCAATGTGGGGAGAAGAGGCATCCCAAAAACCAACCCTGAGCCCACAGAGCCCAGCCTCTGCCTCTTGCCCTTCCCCGTTCCCTGCTGGAGGATGGGGCTGTCTGCCAGCAGCGCTCCCCTTTGGCCACCACCTTTCTCTCCTCCAAATTTTAGGCGCAGCGAAGTACATGAGAGTGTAACAAAGAAGTGCAGAATCTCCCAGCTGATCTTATGGTACAGGACCTCTGGGTGTTAGACGTGACGCACAGGCCAAGCACAGCCTTCTAAAACGTAGCACAAAGATTTCAGCCCCAGACATGTGCTATATTAAAAAAAAAAAGAGAGCAAAATCCCTTTTTAAAGATGCTCTTAAAAAGAATCCTATTAGGGCCTGGAAGGATTTATTTCCCATTCCCTAGTTAAAGTGCCCCTTTGGTGTCTGCAAGCAACAATGCTGCAGGGGGCAAAGCCCCATTACAGCCCTGAGCAGGGGAGGAGACCCTGGGGCTGCAAATAAGGCTCAGGTGCAGCTCGTTAGTGTTATGCTGATTGCAGATCCCTCATGGCCGTGCATGGGATGAGAACGGACAGAGATACCTCTACAACCCCCTGCAGCCCTTTCTGGGACCGTGCAGGAAGGGAAAAGCAAAGCAGGAGGACATTATTTCACTCCCCAAAGTGAAACGAGCCCCGACCCGATGGGGCCGACCCCTGTGGCGCTGGCCCTGACACTGGCCAAAGCCAACACGGCGCAGCGGCACGCGGGGCTCCAGCGGGCAGACAATGCCCCCTTATGCTGCACCGTGCTGCAACGGCACAGCTTGTTTACTGCTGTTTAACTTTGCAAAGGCTCCTGGCCAAGATAAAATAACCAAGGCCAGCGTGAGCTCCGTTATCACAGTCGCGCTCTTTCAGCCACATAAAGGGGCTATTTTTTGGGAGGAAAGGCTCAGTTGTGTGTCCCGAAAGCTGCGGCGCTGGCATGGCAAGGGCTGGGGGCTGCTGCTGTGTTAGTGCTGAGCGCCAGGAGAAACAAACACGACGCTGGCAGCTGGAGCTGGAGGTGGCGAAGTGGGGAAAGCGGAGCTGGTGGCACGCAGGAGCGTGCCGGAGAGCCGCGGGCGCTGGCACGGCGATGCGCGGCGGTGTTGGCAGAGCCTGGGCATGGATGGGTTGAACTCAGCCCATGGGCGGTGCTTGGAAATGAAGGATTTGCTGTCCAAAACCCTGGCTGAATGGGACAAAGCGTTCCTGCAGAAGGGCTCAGGGATCCCAACCCCGATGGTGGTGCCACCGGCCATGGGACATGCATAAGCAGGGCTGGCTGCTTTAAGTTAGTGCAATAATCCTTCCCTGTAGGACTTGTGGATTGAGCACAGACATAGCTGGATGGGAAACACAGAATAAAATGCAAATAAGGCCCATTGTCTCTTATATCTTTAGAAAGTGACTCTCAGCCTGCTCCTTTGCCTGGCTCTGCTGGGACAACGTATCCAGCCTGGTCCCCACAGCGTGGAAGTGCCACACAAGGTACGTGGCACACGGCAGAGGTGGCACAGAGCCCTGTCCCCAGGCGTGCAAGCAGCACTCCATCACAGGAGCATCCATCCTGGCACCCCTGCAGGACTGTCCCTGCACACATCGCTGCGTCACCCCCAGTCCTGGCAGCTTCTCCTCTCCTAGAGGGAAGCGCTGCGAATCCCAGCAGTGGGATGCAGTGTGGGGACCAAGGTGGCCACCACATCCTCACTGCAAAAAAAAAAAAAAAAAGCAAAAACAAAGAAAGAAAAAACCCCAGGCTGACCAAAAAACCCTACAGCTGCTGAAACAAAGAGGCCCAAAACCCTGTGCAGAACCCCGCTGCAGCTCCAGCCCCGCGCGGGGTCAGGGATGGGGAGGACGATCTCCAGCCCTGCGGGGGAGCGGAGGATGCGGCTCTCGGGGCCTCGCAGCCCCGGGTTCGGCGTCTCCCTCTCCTGACCTTGGGTGAGACATTTAATCGTGGTGACTCAGCTCTCCATCTGTAAAATCAGCCCCGATAAGGCTTCCCCTCGCCTATCTGCCGCGTGTATCAGCTCCCTAGATTAGCGAGGCAGGGACTGTTCTTACGAGTTGTGCGCGCGGTGCCCCGGTGTCATGAAGCCCTGATAGGGCTGGGTGGTGTGTGGGGTTAGTGCTCGGGGTGGGGGTCTCCTGGGGGTGGGGGTCCCACTTGGATGTCAGCGCCGGGTGCTGTTATCCGGGTGGGTACCGTGGTCGGAGGCACCGTGGTTTCTGCAACTGCAGCTTTGAGCAGACAGGGACGGGTGTGGGAGTGGAAGGAAAAAATAAACACAGATCCCAGCTGGGCTGCACCTTTAGGGATGCACACAAAGATCCCATGCCTGAGAGCAACGGGGGCTGTGCCTGCCCCTAAAAGCCCCCCAAATACCCCCTTCCTCCCCCCAAACCCTCTGCTGGTTTCTGACACCAAACTCCAAAGATGCTTTGATTTCTGTCTGCCCTGTGTGGATGGAGAGAGGCATTTAAAGGATTTCCATCCCATCCGGGCGGGTCAAGCAGCTGCCTCTGACGGTGAGGCTTTGGCTGGGGCTGTGAAAAATCCCTTCCTCTCGTGAACTGGCCCCTTCTCAAAGCCAGGTCTGTTTCAGCTTTTTGTCTCTTGTGGCCAGGAAAGCAGCTGGGGAGGTTGGAGAGGTGGGGGCTGAGCCTCGGCATCCCCCCGCTGAGGGGGTCTGGGGGGGTTTGTGGCATGCCCTGAGCCCGCTGGGATGAGGAGCAAAGCCTGGCTCACAAAAATAGCATCGGAGCGCGCCGTCAGCTGGCCGGTACCTTGGCACCCCTCCGCCGCGCCGCTACTGCCGGGACTCACTTCCACCTCCCATGAAATATGAATTTCTTGGCTGCAAGGGAAAGAGAGAACTATGTCAGGAATCCGTGTTTGGCTTGGCTGCGGCACAGTGGCTCCCAGCGCCTGGGCTGGGCTCTGGCACGCGGCACCGAGAAGGAGGGGTTCCTGCCCCCAGATGCACTGCCACGGCCACACTGGGATGGGTGCCCCCAGGGAAGGGAAACTGAGGCAGGGATGGAGATGGGGGCTGTATCCCCTGTTCGGAATCCCACTCCATCCCCTGCACCCCGTCCCTATCCCCTGCATCCCATCCATCCCCTGCATCCCATCCCCATCCCCTGCATCTCATCCCCATCCCCTGCATCCCATCCCCATCCCCTGCATCCTACCCATCCCCTGCATCCCATCCCCATCCCCTGCATCCTACCCATCCCCTGCATCCCATCTCCATCCCCATCCCCTGCATCCCAGCCTGCCGGGGTCCCCTCCTGCATTCCCACTTGGGAATGGAGGGAAAAGAGCACTTCTGTGAAGCTCAGGGGGTTTTCAGGGCGCGTTGTTATCTCCCTGACAGCTCCTGGCTCAGCCCAGAGCTCAGGATCTCTGCAGCACAGTGCCAAGCAATGCTTGCTGCTCCCCAGGAGTATGTGTGATTCTTGGTCAGATCCCGAAACAGCTCATCCCTCTGACGTTAACCCACAAAATAAAGAGAAAAGCAGAATGGGGGCCAGCTCCTGCCCATGCATGGCACATCAAGAGGAACACGATGGGTCCTTCAGCCCCAAGGAGGGAGGCTGGGGCTGGGGACCAGGACTGGGGACTGAAGGAGAAGGTTTGGTGATGGAAACAGACTTGCCCTGAGGAAGGCCGGGGCATCCCTTGGGGAGAAGCCATGGGATGGAAGCCCCGCTGGTGTGTGCACACACACGGGTGGTTTGGTCTGGCTCTGTCTGGGTGAGGAGCACCGCGAGCGGCCGCTTCCAGCAGATGTTGCTGGCCAGAGGACGAGTTGGAAGGCTATTCAGAAAGTTTGCTTCTTGCTCACAATGGTCCAAAACTGATTTTCTGGATCTGAACGGCTTTGGGTTTCCAAGCTGGTGAGCGTCCAGCTTTCGGTCTGGATCCAGATTTTGCAGAGAGTCCAAATCCTTCCCCGGCTTCTAATGCAAGCTGGTTCCAAACAAGCAGCAGGCACATCCTGAGCTGCTCCCTGGGTACCCCTCGGGGTGCTGCGTGCCAGTATCTGGGCACTGTGTCCACGTTCCTCCCAAATATCCGCGCTGCCCGATCCGGAGGTGCTGGCAGGGCTGGGAAATGCCCACAGGGCACCTCGGGGGCATCCTGGGTGGTGGAAAGAGGAGAAGCCACGGGAAGTGGCTAGAGGTCACCCCTGCCTGCTGTCAATCAGTGTAAGAAGAGCCGAGCAGATCGAGGACACCCAGCAAAACAAATCCCATAGATCTCAGTGCCTGGTGCGCACCGCTGCAGGTGCTCGCATTGACCCCATCCCAAGGCTCTTTCCCAAAGGCAATGGGATGGCATGGAAAACACACGGCTTGGCTCTGGTATGGGCAAACAGAGCCCTTCAAGTGCCCCATTTCCTAAAAAATCCCTTTGATGAAGCACCTGAGCACCTCTCTCACCCCAATCCCGAGCCCCCAGGGCTGTGCGAGTTTAATCTCCTCCGGGGATCAGGAGCGGAGCCGGGGCTGACAGCAGCATCTTTGTGGGGCTGTCAGGAAGAATGACTTATTTTGACATTTATTTCAGAAATATTAATCTTTCATTTTCCTTCTAAATGCTCCTGTTTGCTGAGGAGCTATCTGTTACCTAAGTGCTCCGATAAATCTTCCAAGGTAAAATTACACGTTAGATGCTGCCAGAAGGGTACATTTAAGAATGCTTCCCAAATTATCAACTGCATTAATCTTAATTACTTTGGTAAAAGTAGAGTCTGGCATTAGGGAGAGCTAAATTGAACGGGTGTTTGTTTGTCTTTATCATATCACATATTTGAGATCATTTAACGGGACGCAGATAAAAGGCGCGGGGCAGCGCGGGGCAGAGCGACAAGGAGCAGGCGGGGACCGAGGAGCCCAGGAAAAAAGAAATATTTAAAAATATTTAATGCACACAAATGCTGTTTTGAGTGAAGAAGGAAGATGAGGACAGAAGCCGGTCAGTGCCCCACTGAATGCATGCTGCAGGGGAGCACTGCTGCTTAAATCCCTCGTATTTGGCTGAATGGGACCAGGCACCCGCTCAGAGGGGAGTGTATTGTGAAGTATTTCAAGGCATAGCAATGAAATAAAGCACAAGGATTAAGTGCTCTGTTCACCGGGGCCTTGGAGAGGTATTGGGTATCTCAGCATCTCCCCAGGTCTGCATGACCTGGGTAAGTTCACCATCACGCAGTGAGCTTGCATAAGTCAGAAGGGGACGGGGAGGATTTATCCTCTTGCCTTGCCTTGCCTTGCCTTTCCCTCTCCTTTCCCTTCCCCCTCCTTTCCCTCTCCTTCCCTCTCCTTTCCCTCTTCTTTCCCTTCCCTCTCCTTTCCTTCCCCCTTATTTTTCATTTACAAAAATTTACACCCCTGTGCAAATAACGACACGTGCACGGATGCTCAAGGAAGTAGGTGAGGGATGCACCTGCAGAGGTGCTGATGGGGACCAGGTGTGGGTTTGCAGCCCCTGGATGCCCCCAGACCCCCCCACTTCCCTGACATAGGGCCCTGCTCCGGCTGTTGTGACTGAAAAGGGAAAAAAAAAAAAAAAAAAAAAAAAAAGGAAAAAAGAAAGAAAAAAAAGGAAAAAAGGCAATGACACCATTCCCAGCGCAATATCATGTTTCCTTCCTCCCAGCAGAGCCTGGGTCTGCTCCAAGCTGCCTTCCCCTCCGCTCCTGGTCAAACAGGGACAGGAAACCCGAGAGCAGATGAGAACATCGCCGTTATTTTCACCCAAGCCTCAGTTATCTCCTTGTCCTTTTGGCATCCCTTCCATCCCCTTCGCTCTGCGGCACGTCTGCGCCGGGTGTCACCGTGTCACCCCGCGTCCCCTGCATGAGCACCCACCATGCCCTGCTTCCTCTGCGGTGCCACCAAGGTCCCTTTCTGTGCCCATACGGGTCCGTTTTTCACCCATGCACACGTTCCCTGAACAAGGTGCTTGGCTCACCCCGTGGGTGTGAGCAGGTCTGATCCTTCCCATGTGGATGCTGACGGCTTGGGCAGGACGTTGGGTGACATTGGGTGGCACTGAGTGACCTCGGGTGGCACTGGGTGACGTCGGTTGATATTGGGTGACATTGGGTGGCACTGAGTGACCTCAGGTGGCACTGGGTGACATTGGTTGATATTGGGTGGCACTGGGTGGCACAGAGTGGCAGTGGCCACCCTGATCAAGTCCCCTTCAGCAAATTGGGACCACTGCATCCAACCCGACCTCGTTACTTTGGGATCTGATAGGAGGAGACTCCTGCCAGATTTGGGGGCT
Organism: Numida meleagris; assembly: GCF_002078875.1. Lineage (NCBI taxonomy): Eukaryota > Metazoa > Chordata > Aves > Galliformes > Numididae > Numida > Numida meleagris. The sequence goes on along the minus strand of NC_034418.1, from coordinate 18,091,669 downwards.
TTTAAGCTGTCGACTTTTCCTATCATTATTAGCAATGTTTTAAATAAGCTCTCTCCTCTGAAATTTGCTTCTGAAAGACAAGATTAATGAGCATTTCCTTTGGGGATTTATTGCACTGTTAATTATTCTCTCCCAGAAATTTGGTTCCGAATATTATCAGCCTTTTTTTTTTTTTTTTTCAATTAAAAGTGATTAAAATTTGCTCTCTATAAAAGAAAAGTGGGCTTTTTTATTAATTATTTTTTAATTTTTTTTTTAACTATCCCCTTCCTGATGAAGTATAATAGCCGAGAGCGGGAGATAACGGTGGCTGCGGCGGGACGCGGCCGCCCCTTTGCCGCGGTGATGGGTGCGGGACCCGCAGGCGCGCTGCAGTGCGCGGCCGGACCCGCAGAGGGAGGCAGAGGGAAGCGCAGGGATGCGGGGGGGGGAGCGGAGGGATGCGCGGAAAGCAGAGGCGTCCAGAGCCGGGGCCAGCACCTCTGCGTGGTTCTGGTGCATTTCGCTGTCGTTTCGGCGTCGTTTCAGCGCAATTTCTGTGCATTTCGGTGCTATTTTAGTGCCATTTCGGTGCTATTTCAGTGCCATTTTGGAGCATTTTGGTGCAATTTCGGGGCAATTTCAGTGCGTTTTGGAGCTATTTGAGCGCCATTTCAATGCAATTTCAGCGCTATTTTGGTGCCATTTTGGTGCAATTTCAGTGCCATTTCAGTGTATTTCAATGCCACTACAGTGCACTTCAGTGCAATTTTGGTGCCACTTTGGTGCAATTTCAGTGTCATTTCGGTGCTGTTTCGATGCAATTTCAGTGTATTTCAATGTGATTTTGGTGCATTTCAGTGCCATTTTGGTGCCATTTCAGTGCCATTTCGGTGCCATTTCCACGCACCAACCTCTCCAGGAGATGCTCTATGGGATACTGATGCTGGTGGCTGTGGAGATGGTAGTTCCAAAGCAGCACTCATTCCCCATGGAGATAAGTTTCACCTCCCAAATGACTTTTTGCTGCAGGGAATAGCCCTGGAGAAGGGGCCGAATGCTGCAGCATGCGCGGGGCTCACACGCTGCGCGCACTCCCCAGCACACATTCCTCGTGTGTCTCCCAAATGCAAAACATTCCGAAAATGCTCTGAACACAAATGCTTGCTTGGTGGGGGACGGATCCAGTTACACCCTGGGCACAGGGGGAGTGGTGCTGGAAAACACCCTGCAGCCGGAACAGAGCCCCAGACATCATCCACTGCGAGGCTGGCTTTAACCCCACACTGTCTCTGTACAGAGAGAGCTCTGGGATGCTGAGCTAAATGCAAGGGCTGGGGCCAAACCCAGGCACGCATCTCATCATACCCATGCTCACAAAGCACTGGACCTGCAGCTGCATGCGGCCACCAAGACAAAAGCCATCTCCATCCCCATCCCCATTCATCCCCATGGCAATTCCATCCCTGCTGATGGAGGAAATCCATTTTGGATTCCTCTGAACTGTTGTTCCAAGAGCAGCTTGCCGCCCCCTCCAGCACGTTACATGGCATTCAGGCAGGATTTCCTTCACCCCCTGGAGGATTTCCTTCCCTCTTGCATTTGGGGCTTTGCAGAAGGCAGCAAAACAAGCACTGAAGGATGGAGCCTGGACTAAGAACTTGGGTAGATTATATGTGCCAATGGTAAGTTTTGCAGCTTGGCACAGAGATGAGAGTGCCAATGCCGCATGCCATGAGCTGCCAGGTCTCTGCTGGGCTCACAGTGCACTGTGGCATGATGTGACCTTTGCTGTGCTGAGCTTCCAGCCTGCCCTGGAGCATTGGTGCAATGTAAGCGCTGCATTTTGGGGCAGCACCCCCAAAGTCCTCATTGAGTTGCAGCAGCCGCCGATGCTGAGAGCTGCCCTCTGTTCTCCCAAGGAGCAAAAAGGCGTGAGGCCCTGAAAATCCACGCAGAGCTGTAAAAAAGGCTGAAGAACAGAGGCACATTCATGGCACGCCTCAACCGGCCGCTTGGTGCGGGTGATGGGAGCAGTTGCATGCAGAATGTGCTGGGATGTGATGGCAAGATCCTGCCCCAAGCTTTGGGGGCTGGCATCGGAGCCCTATGCATGGGATGCCTGCAGGGATGGGGCAGATGTGCTCTGCAAAGGTGCTTCATGGGGTTTCTCTCCCTTTTCGCAGGTGTGGAGACCAAGGGATGGATGCTCACAGCTCATGGCTGTGGACCTGATGCTATCTCTGCATCAGCAGTGAAATGAAACTGCACCAAAACTGCCCAAAGCTGGGATCAGGCTCATTTATGGCTGCAGAGCACAAAATCTGCACATGCACACACACCCACACACACAAAATGAGCACGGGGTATTGCAGAGGGCTGAAGAAAGGCATCGCTCAAATATCTGCGTTTTGCTGGAGGTGAAGAAGGAGTCGGGTGCAGCAGCATCGCGCATCCCTCCTCCACATGTGCTTGCAAGATGCAAAATGAGGACGGGGGATTTCCTGTCTACTTCGGGGCATCGTTTTGAGGATGAGCAGGAGGATACACAAAGCACGCCGACACAGGAAGGGTGATCCAAGGAGAGGATGCTGCTGCCCTTCCTGCAGGGAAAGCACAGCTGCAGCCATCCCCGGGGCTGGATTGCATGGTGAGGTGATGCTGCGAGCAAAGGGTGGCTGAAAAGCACAGAAATTGTCCCAAAATGAGGCTGGAACCTAAGCACGGTGGCCCACATCGACCCTGCTAACGCACGCACTGCCTGCAGAGGGGCTGGGATGCAGGTGGGGATGGTGCTGAGCATCCTTGCAGTGGGGAGAACTGGGGGAATCTGGGGGAAATGGGGCATTTTGTGGCATTAAGGAAAGGGCTCCAGGATTTCCAGTGCGTCCCAGCGCTTTTCTCATCTGAACCGCAGAAGGATTACCGAAAAAGAACACCAAGACCCAACCCTCTGGGAGCCTGCCTAGAGGAAAAAATGTGTATTTTTATACCCTGGCTGGAAAACGGAATTCCTCCGAGCGGCGACAATTTTTCATCCTTCAAAAACACAAACGATAACAATCAAAAATAAACGTCTCGCTTCGGACTGACGGGTGAAGCCCCTCCCTGGGGCTGTCCTGCTCCCCCAAGGGGCAGGGGCTGTTCCTGGGGTTGTGCTCATCCCCTTCCTTCCCCGGCACGAACCATCCCAGACGACACCGAAAGCGATACCGCCGGAAACCATTCATTTCCCTGCGCCGTTCCACCGCCGTGGTGTGAACGGGGGATTACCAAACCCGCATAGTTGTATGCTGAACTCACACCCCAGCTGTGCTTTCTCCTTCACCTGGAGGCTTCATCCGCCCTCCAAGTCAACAGCGAGGGGGAATCGATGAAAACCACGCGGGGAGCGCATCCCTGCACGCACCCACGGCCCGCTCCATTTTTGCAACTCAGACTTCACGGCTATTGGGTTTAGGGAGAGGGATGCTGGAGAGGGGCCCCGTGCCGTGGGACAGGGATTGCTTTACCTTCACCCTTCCTGCCTGCACGAACCCACACAGACCCACCTGTGTGATGGGAAAGGCTCAGCACCCCGGGTGTGTTCCCACTTGAACACAGCCCGTGTTCAGCGCCCTCCTCACACAGAGCGGCATTTATCGTGGGGTTCGTCAACTCCCCCCCCTAAAAACCCCAGGTCCAAAGAAAAAAAGGAAAAGAATTAAATATCTGCCTGTGTGCCCGTCTGTGCGTCTGTGTGTCCGTCTGTGCATCCGTCTGCGTGTCCATCTGTGCATCCATCTGTGCATGTGTGCATCCATCTGTGTGTCTGTTTGTGCATCTGTGCATCTGTTCGTGCATCTGTGCGTCTGTCTGTGTGCCTGTCTGTGCATCTGTGCATCCCTCTGTGCATGTGTGTATCCATCTGTGCGTCTGTGCATCCGTCTGTGCATCCGTCTGTGTGTCCATCTGTGCGCCTGTGCATCCCTCTGTGCATCTGTGTGCCCATCTGTGCATCCACCTGTGCATCTGTCTGTGTGTTTGTCCATGCATCCATATGCATGCTCATCTGTGTCCATCTGTGTGTTCGTCTGCACATCTGTCTGCACGTCTGTGTGTCAGCCTGTGCATCCATCTGTCCTTCTGTGCATCCACGTGTCCATCTGTGCATCCATCTGTGCATGTGTGCATCCATCTGTGCATCTGTGTGTCCATCTGTGCATCCACCCGTACATCCATCTGTGTGTCCGTCTGTGCATCTGTGTGTCTGACTGCGTGCCAGTCTGTGCATCCATCTGTGCATCTGTGTGTCCGTGTATCCACCTGTGCGTCTGTCTGTCTATCTGTGCATCCCTATTCATACTCATCTGTGTGTCCATCTGTGTATCCGTGTGTTCGTCTGCGCATCTGTCTGCATGTCTGTGTGTCTGCCTGTGCATTCATGTGTCCATCTATGTATCCGCGTGTCCATCTGTGCAACCATCTGTGTGTCCATCTGCATGTCTGTCTGCACGTCTGTGTGTCTGCCTGTGCATCCACCTGTCCGTCTGTGCATCCATGTGTCCATCTGAGCACCCATCTGCACATCCATCTGTGTGTTCATCTGCACATCTGTCTGCACGTCTATGTGTCTGCCTGTGCATCCACGTGTCCATCTGTGTGTCCATCCGTGCATCCAACTCTGTGCCCATCTGTGTGTCCATCCGTGTGTCCGTGTGTCTGCCTGTGCCCTGCTGTCCATTGCCCCTGGGGGGTAGCACTCCCCGGCAGTGCTATCTGCCACTCCCTGCACCCCAAAGGGGCTTTTTCGTGGGTCCGGGTGTCCCCAGGGTGGGAGCACCATGAGCAGAGCTGTGCTGTCAGCTCAGCCTCCCCCAGAAGGATGTGTGTGCAAGGAGCTGGGGCTGGCTCATGCAAATGACGCAGAGGTGCCACCAAAGGGAAAACGGTGACGGTCAGTTCTGGTTTGTCCCTTAAATAGAAGCGGATGTGGGACGCTCCTTGCAGTGCTGTCCATCCCTGGGCAGGCTGAGATTTGGGTGCGCGGCACCAGGACATCCTTGCGTGCACAGGGACACTGCAGTGTGGGACAAGGCGTGCGCCCGCACCACCACCACCACAACCACAAACTGCCCGCACGAGCAACCCTACAATAACAAAGTGGGGACTGGCAGGAGGGAAACGGGCTCGTGGGGCTGGGATCCCCCAAAGTGAGACGAGGAGAGGAGGCAGGGACACAGCACGAGGACAACTCCCTCGTCCCCACGTCCTGACACCCAGCCTCCATCCGCTGGCTGCCCTTTAATCGTCCTCCCCGTGGGTTTCTAAACTGGGACTTACAGTGTCTGACTGGAGCAGGACTTGTGCTTTGCGGTTGCTCGCTTGTTTTTATAAATCCGTTTCTCACAAACACATTACTACAAAGGCAGCAAAACGCTCTGCCCGGCCCTGAAACACCCAGAGCCACAGCGGGGGCTGCAGGTGGACACGGAGGGCTCTGCCCGCGCTTCATCACAGTGGCCAAAGCGGGGAGAGCCGGGGCTGCCCGGCCCTTTTATGGGCTGCCAGCTCCCAGCCCAGCCTTCAGGTGATGGGATCCAAAAATCCCTGGAAGGCCGGGCTTGGCGCGGCCGGAGCGCAGATGCTGCCTCTGTCCCGCCGCTGTAATTATGCCACCAAACTTAGAAAGCAGCGGAAGAGCCGCGTGTAGCGCTGCAGCGAGGAGGATGTTTAATTGCGTGTTGTCTTCCTCTGCGTGGCCCCGGCTGCCAACACGCAGCCAAACCCAACTGCAAAGCCAGCTGCTGATGGAAGGTGCTTCCTTCGAGCAATTAACGTCGCTCCCCTCTCCCCGGGGCTCCCCTCCTCCTGCCCGAGGAGGAATGATTTCTCCCTGTCATCCTCGAGATTAAAATGGATATATGCGTGGGAACGGGCGGCGGCAGTGGGGATGACAGAGGATGAGCTGCCGATCCCTATCGCCGTGCCCCCGCGAACGCTGCGCATCCATCTGCTGCTTTTCAAGGAGAGGCGTGGATCAGAGCTGCTCCGCTTTATCTCCTCGCTGCGTGACTCATCCTCTCCACGTCAGGTTGGGCTCCGTGCAAAGTGATGGCATGCATGGCCAGCTTGGCTTCGGGGCTGCAAGCGCCATCCTTAAAGCACCATTCCTTATACTCCATCCGGATGTCCCCTCTTTTAGTGTGACACCGTTTCCCCTTGTCCTGTCCCAACAGGCCTTGCTGAAGAGTCCTTCCCCTTCCCTTTTACAGCCCCGCTTTAGGGACATGAAGGCCTCTCTCAAACTTGCTGAGGGTGCAAGGCATTAAAGAGCACTGGTCCCAGTACTGCCCCTGAGGGACACTGCTGCCACCAATCTCCATCCGGACACTGAGCCACTGAGCACCACTCTCTGGGTACCACCTTGCAACTCATTCACCAAACAGTTCCACCCATCAAATCCACATCCTTCCTGTTTGGAGAGAAAGTTGTTATGGGTGGCAAAGGCCTCCCTGACATCCAGGTAGGTGACACTAGCAGCTCTCCTCTTGTCTGCTAATGCAGTTACACCATCACAGAAGGCCGCTGGGTTGGTCAGGCATCATCTCCCATTTGAGTCTTTTCTGGAGGGGTTTGTGTGCAAACTTGAAGTCCATTCAAACATCATTGGGCGTGCAGACGTGCAGGGCTGGCTGGGTCCTGCAATGCACTGAGGGAGCTGCTGCAGCCGGGCATGAGATGGCCCAGCAAATCCCAGCATGCTGCTGGGCGCAAAGGCCTGAGCCATGGAGAAATGGAGAGAGCCCGTCCTTCGGTGACCTGCTCCCTGTCACACAGAGCCGTGGGCGAAAGGAAACATCAATATATCCATCCCGGCAGATTTCTGGGAGCTCCCTCCTAGCACCCTGCTGGTGGCTGCTTCCCAAAGGCCGAGCACAGCCTCCAACTCGCCCGCCCCGTGCAGCGAGTGTCACCGCGCAACGACGGCCACCAGCGTGTCCCCCTCTGCAAAAACAACGGGCGAAGAAAGAGCACTTTTGTTTCTTCTTCCTCTATTGACACAGCTGGGAGGGCTGGGGCCGGGGTAGGGCTCCTCCTCCGCCAAAATGCTCCATGCATTTGCTTTGTAGCTCCGGCGGCGCTGGAAGAGGCACAGCTCCTTCGACGACACGCACCAGCTCCGTGCAAGAGCGTCCCTTGTGCTGTGCTGGGGCCACCAGCAGGGTTGCAATGGGAATGACACATTCAGCTGCACCCCATGGGTCGTCAGTGATCCCTCAACCCCAGGAAGAGCATCACCACCTCCCAGCAGCACCATTCGCTTTGCCACTATTGGTGGGTTTCCTCCTCTTTGCCTCCATTCTCCGAGACAAGAGATAAATGCAAAGCATTCCTTTCCTTTCCTGCCTCGACGGGATGACAGGTGAAGCAATAAAATGCCTTTTTTTTTTTTTAGTAGAGCTGTAAACTTAATTTCCTTTTAAACCATTTGCTTCCACTTATAGCTCAACGGAGATCCCGCACTCCTGGCAAAGCTGCAGCTTCCCTGCGCTGTGATAGGAGCAGAAGACGGCAGTTTTTTGGATAAGCTTAAAAGTTTGCGGAAGGGAAGACGGCGTGGAGGAAAGTGAGGAAATTTCCAAGGGCATTAAGGGCCTATTTTCCACCTTAGGGCATTAAGGGTCTACGATCCATCTGGGAGGACTGGGATGGACGGACAGACGGGCGGTACCGCACCGGCCGCACGCACGAGCTGGAGCACACAGCTCACCCCCACGTTGCACTCCTCAAGCCCAGGGATGTGCTCTGCCACCCACTTTGCATCTCCTGCCCACAGGCAGTGGCCGTGTCGCCATCACCCACCTGGCACCCGCAGACGGCTCCGTCCTACATGGGCTCCCCGCACACTCCGGCTGCGTGCAGCTCTGCACGGCGGCGGCTCCTGGGCAGTGGAGAGGCCATTCCCGATGCCCCCGGGGTGAATCCTTTGCTCGTGGTGGCAGCTGTGCTCGTCCCGTGGTGCTCAGCAGGCAGCCCTTGTGCTGGGTCTGTGGGAGAAGGCAGTACTCAGGGTCAGGAGAACGTTTGCCCGGGGGATGCTGGAGGCGGGCTCCATCCAACACCACAGTGACAATGTTCTACCATCGCCGAGCTGTCATGCTACAAAGCCCCAAGGAGTTATTTGGGAGAAGCTTCAGTGCAGAAGCTGCTGCAGGAAGCAAGTGTAAGGGTTTTTGGTGGAGCCACCTGCCCGCATCCTCCTCCACTGCTCCCCCTGCTGCACCCCTGCAGCTGTGCTGAGGTTGCATGGGGACACGCAACACTGTATGCCCTGAGCTGGCAGAGGCAGTCATTCTGAAAGCACTATCACACTCCGAGTGCAGCTTAACGCATGGCAAGAGTCATGCTTGACACAGCTCCACGTGCTGCTCGTTAGCACCGTGCCCTTTGCTGTGCTCAGCACTCCTTAACGAACCAATCTCTGCCGCCCAGGTCCACCCTGACCCTCCCCAGGTGCATTGAATCCCCCAGAGCCAGGATGGGATCGCTCCCACTCCCTGCCTATTTCCTGCTCTCAGCCTGATCCGTGGCATCAAGGTGGGCATTTTGGGGGTGAATTCAGGCAGCACCAGAGATGCAAAGCGCAAAGTTTTCCAATGACCCAGACAAGCATAACCCTGCATGCAGGACTCAGGACATGACCCAATTCCACCACCCTGGCACAGCCACCACCAGCAGCACTGCCCCAATCTGCTGGGCTCCTCGAAAGCAAAAAACCTCCCAGAGGTTTTGCACGCTATTAGGGAGATCTGCACCACGTGTGCTCCCAGCCCTCAGACCCAGTGGATCTGTACAAAAGATGTCCCTGGTGCTGGAGGCTTCCAGCCCCCAGAAGTTTAAAGCACAACGTGAAGCTCACTTCAAAGAGCAGCAGCTTCCTCCTCGATAACATCAGGAGTCTGGATCAAAGGCTGCGTCCTAGGAAGTTCGGCACGGGAAGGGGAAAAATAAAATTGCTTCCTCTGGAGCATTCCTCACTACTGAAAATTAGCTGGTGTAGGAAAGCTGGAGCATCATCTGTAGTTAGAGCTACAGGTGATGCCAAACTGTGCTGCCCCAAGAGCTTTATGGGGCATGGAGGTGGCTTCCTATTGGAGGGGAGGGGCAGCAGCGGATCTCTGGATGCTCCTCATCTGCAGCAATCCATCCAATCCACAAAGCAGACTTTGATCACGACACATCGAAACAAACCCCAGTCACCCACCAGCAAAATCACACCGATTTTTGGCGCTGCGAGAGCGTGCAAACCGCCTGAGCCTTGTCCTGCATGGGCAAGCTTTGCAAGAGCCCCTTGCACTGGCGACCACGTGCAGAGCACCCAGTGCCAGACTCTGCTGCTGAGCACGCTGGAGACAAATCATCGAATGTGCCACGCGCACCTGCCATTCGCGAGCTCCTCCTGCAAGCCCATCCCTGTCTCCATCCCATTCAGTGGTCCCACTCCTGCAGGCAGATGATGGCTCTTCCCCTCCTCCTCCTCCTCCTCCTCCTCCTGCCCCAGCGCACGGGGACAGCGGCTCCATTCTCCGCTGTGGCCTCAGTGATGATTAGTGCCTTTCAGGAGCAGGCCGGGTTTTTTTTTTTTTCTGCTCGCCGGCCCCAGATGAATAGCTCTGGGCAGAAGCGAGCAGACAGCATCCCCTGTATTCCACGCTTCATATGAAAACCAGATGCCACGAGTACGATTACAAATCAAAGCTGACAGGGGGACGAGAGGTTTACTCAGGAATCGAGAGAGGGCACGAAACCTTTCCTTTCCAGCGGGGCTACTGTTCGGCCCCGGCACACAAACCCACGATTGTGCCCCGGGAGCTGTGACACCGAGCCTGAAAAATGCCCACGGGCGGCCCCTCCTGCAGCGTTCCCCCTTTCCCTTGGCCTCAAGAGCGATGATAACCGGGATGAGGAGTCATTACCCGGGAAGCCTCTTGGTGTTGTTAGTTTCTAACTAAGCGCTCGCTGCATTTTGCACAGTGGGTGCGGGTTGTGCCGTGCGCGGGGCTGCTCGTGCGGAGCCACGTGGGAATGCTGCTCATGGACACGGTGGTGGTGGTGGGATCCCCATGGGCAAAGCACCCCCTGGGCTGCCAGCCCCTGTTCCATCAGCCCCTGTTCCATCAGCCCCTGTTCCACAGCTGATTCTCAGTGACAGCCCCAGCCCTGCACACGTTCCCAGGACCTCAGTGAACTCAGCATTGTGAAACCCTCCCCAGCCAACTTTCCCATTCCGTTTGTCTGGATTTCTCCCTCTTGCAAGAAGAGATTTCACGGAGCATCCACCCTGCTGCCATCCCAGCCCGGGAGCATTTCAGCTCGGTGGTGGAGGTGGGCAGCTGGCAGCGGAGGTGGCTGGGGCTGGGGAAGTGCTGTGGGATGAGAAGGATGCGATGCATTCAGACTACCACCGCTGCCCACCATCAGCCAGCCACCGGCTCCCAGGAGCATCGCACCGAGGGATTCTGGCCTCACCCTGACAGCTGTGGTTGGATGGAGCAGAGATTCTACACCAGCATCCAGAGAGCTGACCGTGGCTTCCGTAATCTCTTCCAGCACCAATTATCGCCACTCCTAAAGCTTTCCCACTTGAATTCCCCAGCCTGCAGCTTTGGCTCTGCCACCAGGTGCTTCCCTCCCTGCTGCTGCTGCCTGAACACAGCCCTCAGCTCTTCAGCTCACTTCGGAGATGGAGCTCCCGGATCCTCCTATTTTTTTGCACTAAAACTGAATTAAACTGAATTAAAACTGTCCCTAGGGCTACCGCAGCATTGCGCCCTGTGGACACCCCGACAACCTTGGGTTCATTGCTTCAACCTCCAAGGCATCTCCAGGCTCCTGCAGCATCACCAAATGGTTAAAATATTGTCAGAGGTGCGGGGCTGGCAGGGAGGGGGTTCAGCCTCTATTTAATAATGCAACAGCAATGACAAGCTCTGCAAACCTGCTGTGGGTGGCTGCTTCTTGCTGCTCCCATGCCTTGCTGCGCACCAAATAGATGGAAAACACCTGCATGCACTCTGCCTGGTGCTGTGCATGCCCTGCCACCATGCTGTACTGTCACTACATTGCACTGTCACCACCCTGCATTGTCACAGCCTTCCCTTGTCACTGTGCTGCACGGTCACTAAGTTGCACTGGCACTATATTGCACTGTCACTATGTTGCACTATCACCACATTGCATTGTCACTAAGTTGCATTGTCTTCATGCTGCACTGTCATTATGTTGCACTGTCACCACCCCACACTGTCACTCTGCGCAGCACTTTCACTATGTTGTGCAGCCACCACACTGCATTGTCACCAGCTCAGCAGCACCAGGTCCTTTCTGCTGGGGCTCAATAAATGGCAGAGCAATGCTTTTCCATTACAGAGGCCACCAGAACACCTGATATGGAACAACAGCTCAGCCTCACTGGGAAGGCTGCGGGAAAGGCTGCAGCACCGGAGCTGGGGGTGCATTGCGGAGGAAGGGTTCTTCACCCAGAGCACAGGTTGGAGCTGCGGGAGCGTTTCAACGAGCAGCGTCCAAACTTTCCAGTTCAGAAGCCACCCTTCACAGCTACACGCAGTGTACTTAACATTTCCAAGCAGCTGCCAGCCCCCGTGCCAACTCAGCTGACCCCGCACCGCTCCCCCGCGTTACGGCAGCGCCGGGCACTGCAACAGCGGCCGTGCCACGCTTTGGGGCCGGGCTGCCCGGCTGGGAGCGCGTGGGAACCCTGCCGAGCCCGACACCCTGTCACCAGCTCCCGCGCGCGCCTCTGAGCGCCGGCCAAGGAAAACACCATTGTGTCAGGAGCAGACGCGGGGCCGGTGCCAGCGAGGGCCGAACAGCGGCTCTTTGTGTCCCCCGGCAGTGCTCCAGTGCAGGGTTAGGTCAGCCCGAGCACAGCTTTTCACTCTGAGCCTTTGTTAATCTGTAGGGGAAATGAGCTGAGTTACGTGGCGGGGCTGGGTGGCACGCAGAGGGGGTGAGGAGGAAAGCAAGCTCGCCACACGAGGGGCTGGCAGCGGCTCAGCGGGATGGGAGCGATGCCGTGGACACCAGGATTGCATCCCATCCCCTGCAGCTCCCCTACATCCCACACACTGCATCCCGTCCCCTGCATCCCCCCTATATCCCATGCCCTGCATCCCTCCTGTATCCCATCCCTTCTGCATCCTGCATCCGGCATCCCATCCCCTGCATTGCATCCCCTGCATCCTGTCCCCTGCATTCCATCCCCTACATCCCCCCTACATCCCACACACTGCATCCCGTCCCCTGCATCCCCCCATATTCCATG